>NC_047110.1:2973386-3177930 GCF_902500255.1 Thalassophryne amazonica
GTAAATCAACACTAGTCAAACACACACAGGTGATGATACTATTAAACTGTCGGTTAGTGTATAATAGAGTGTCTGTAAATCAACACTATCAAACACACAGGTGATGATACTATTAAACTGTCGGTTAGTGTATAATAGAGTGTCTGTAAATCAACACTATCAAACACACACAGGTGATGATACTATTAAACTGTCGGTTAGTGTATAATAGAGTGTCTGTAAATCAACACTGTCAAACACACACAGGTGATGATACTATTAAACTGTCGGTTAGTGTATAATAGAGTGTCTGTAAATCAACACTGTCAAACACACACAGGTGATGATACTATTAAACTGTCGGTTAGTGTATAATAGAGTGTCTGTAAATCAACACTATCAAACACACACAGGTGATGATACTATTAAACTGTCGGTTAGTGTATAATAGAGTGTCTGTAAATCAACACTATCAAACACACACAGGTGATGATACTATTAAACTGTCGGTTAGTGTATAATAGAGTGTCTGTAAATCAACACTATCAACACACACAGGTGATGATACTATTAAACTGTCGGTTAGTGTATAATAGAGTGTCTGTAAATCAACACTGTCAAACACACACAGGTGATGATACTATTAAACTGTCGGTTAGTGTATAATAGAGTGTCTGTAAATCAACACTGTCAAACACACACAGGTGATGATACTATTAAACTGTCGGTTAGTGTATAATAGAGTGTCTGTAAATCAACACTGTCAAACACACACAGGTGATGATACTATTAAACTGTCGGTTAGTGTATAATAGAGTGTCTGTAAATCAACACTGTCAAACACACACAGGTGATGATACTATTAAACTGTCGGTTAGTGTATAATAGAGTGTCTGTAAATCAACACTGTCAAACACACACAGGTGATGATACTATTAAACTGTCGGTTAGTGTATAATAGAGTGTCTGTAAATCAACACTATCAAACACACACAGGTGATGATACTATTAAACTGTCGGTTAGTGTATAATAGAGTGTCTGTAAATCAACACTGTCAAACACACACAGGTGATGATACTATTAAACTGTCGGTTAGTGTATAATAGAGTGTCTGTAAATCAACACTATCAAACACACACAGGTGATGATACTATTAAACTGTCGGTTAGTGTATAATAGAGTGTCTGTAAATCAACACTGTCAAACACACACAGGTGATGATACTATTAAACTGTCAGTTAGTGTATAATAGAGTGTCTGTAAATCAACACTATCAAACACACACAGGTGATGATACTATTAAACTGTCGGTTAGTGTATAATAGAGTGTCTGTAAATCAACACTGTCAAACACACACAGGTGATGATACTATTAAACTGTCGGTTAGTGTATAATAGAGTGTCTGTAAATCAACACTAGTCAAACACACACAGGTGATGATACTATTAAACTGTCGGTTAGTGTATAATAGAGTGTCTGTAAATCAACACTGTCAAACACACACAGGTGATGATACTATTAAACTGTCGGTTAGTGTATAATAGAGTGTCTGTAAATCAACACTGTCAAACACACACAGGTGATGATACTATTAAACTGTCGGTTAGTGTATAATAGAGTGTCTGTAAATCAACACTCTGTCAAACACACACAGGTGATGATACTATTAAACTGTCGGTTAGTGTATAATAGAGTGTCTGTAAATCAACACTGTCAAACACACACAGGTGATGATACTATTAAACTGTCGGTTAGTGTATAATAGAGTGTCTGTAAATCAACACTGTCAAACACACACAGGTGATGATACTATTAAGCTGTCGGTTAGTGTATAATAGAGTGTCTGTAAATCAACACTGTCAAACACACACAGGTGATGATACTATTAAACTGTCGGTTAGTGTATAATAGAGTGTCTGTAAATCAACACTCTGTCAAACACACACAGGTGATGATACTATTAAACTGTCAGTTAGTGTATAATAGAGTGTCTGTAAATCAACACTGTCAAACACACACAGGTGATGATACTATTAAACTGTCAGTTAGTGTATAATAGAGTGTCTGTAAATCAACACTATCAAACACACACAGGTGATGATACTATTAAACTGTCGGTTAGTGTATAATAGAGTGTCTGTAAATCAACACTGTCAAACACACACAGGTGATGATACTATTAAACTGTCGGTTAGTGTATAATAGAGTGTCTGTAAATCAACAGTGTCAAACACACACAGGTGATGATACTATTAAACTGTCGGTTAGTGTATAATAGAGTGTCTGTAAATCAACACTGTCAAACACACACAGGTGATGATACTATTAAACTGTCGGTTAGTGTATAATAGAGTGTCTGTAAATCAACACTATCAAACACACACAGGTGATGATACTATTAAACTGTCGGTTAGTGTATAATAGAGTGTCTGTAAATCAACACTATCAAACACACACAGGTGATGATACTATTAAACTGTCGGTTAGTGTATAATAGAGTGTCTGTAAATCAACAGTGTCAAACACACACAGGTGATGATACTATTAAACTGTCAGTTAGTGTATAATAGAGTGTCTGTAAATCAACACTCTGTCAAACACACACAGGTGATGATACTATTAAACTGTCGGTTAGTGTATAATAGAGTGTCTGTAAATCAACACTGTCAAACACACACAGGTGATGATACTATTAAACTGTCGGTTAGTGTATAATAGAGTGTCTGTAAATCAACACTGTCAAACACACACAGGTGATGATACTATTAAACTGTCGGTTAGTGTATAATAGAGTGTCTGTAAATCAACACTCTGTCAAACACACACAGGTGATGATACTATTAAACTGTCGGTTAGTGTATAATAGAGTGTCTGTAAATCAACACTATCAAACACACACAGGTGATGATACTATTAAACTGTCGGTTAGTGTATAATAGAGTGTCTGTAAATCAACACTATCAAACACACACAGGTGATGATACTATTAAACTGTCGGTTAGTGTATAATAGAGTGTCTGTAAATCAACACTATCAAACACACACAGGTGATGATACTATTAAACTGTCGGTTAGTGTATAATAGAGTGTCTGTAAATCAACACTATCAAACACACAGGTGATGATACTATTAAACTGTCGGTTAGTGTATAATAGAGTGTCTGTAAATCAACAGTGTCAAACACACACAGGTGATGATTTTGGATTATTTTCTTCTTTTATTCCAGTGATCTTTAGGATTATTTTTTTCTTTTCTTTCAATGGTCTTTAGGATGATCTTGTTCTTTTCTTTCAGTGGTCTTTAGGATTATTTTGTTCTTTTCTTTCAGTGATCTTTAGGATCATTTTGTTCTTTTCTTTCAGTGGTCTTTATGATTATTTTGTTCTTTTCTTTCAGTGGTCTTTAGGATTATCTTGTTCGTTTCTTTCAGTGGTCTTTAGGATTATCTTGTTCTTTTCTGTCAGTGATCTTTCAGATCATTTTGTTCTTTTCTTTCAGTGGTCTTTAGGATTAGCTTGTTTTTTTTTCTTTCAGTGGTCTTTTGGATTATTTTCTTCTTTTATTCCAGTGATCTTTAGGATTATTTTGTTCTTTTCTTTCAATGGTCTTTAGGATGATCTTGTTATTTTCTTTCAGTGGTCTTTAGGATTATTTTGTTCTTTTCTTTCAGTGATCTTTAGGATCATTTTGTTTTGTTTTTTCTTTCAGTGATCTTTCAGATTATCTTGTTCTTTTATTTCAATGGTCTTTAGGGTTATCTTGTTCTTTTCTTTCAGTGGTCTTTAGGATTATTTTGTTCTTTTCTTTCAGTAGTCTTTGGGATTATTTTCTTATCTTTCAGTGATCTTTAGGATTATTTTGTTCTTTTATTTCACTGGTCTTTAGGATTATTTTGTTCTTTTCTTTTCACTGGTCTTTAGGATTATTTTGTTCTTTTCTTTCAGTGGTCTTTAGGATTATTTTGTTCTTTTCTTTCAGTGGTCTTTAGGTTTATTTTGTTATTTTCTTTCAATGGTTGTTAGGATTATTTTGTTCTTTTCTTTCAGTTGTCTTTATGATAATTTTGTTCTTTTATTTCAGTGATCTTTAGGATTATTTTGTTATTGTCTTTCAATGGTCTTTGGAATTATTTTGTTATTTTCTTCAGTGATCTTTAGGATTATTCTGTTATTTTCTTTCAGTGGTCTTTAGGATTATTTTGTTATTTTCTTTCAATGGTCTTTAGGATTATTTTGTTCTTTTCTTTCAGTGATCTTTCAGATTATCTTGATTTTTTCTTTCAGTGATCTTTAGTATTATCTTGTTTTTTCGCCTTCTTGTCATTAGGGTTGGGACAGTATCTTTACATACACAGTAAAAGGACTACTGCCACTCTGTCATGTTGGTTTGTCTTCATGGACAGCTAAGGGCATGAGACCAGTGCTCTGGGCATCTAAAATCATACCTTCTGCCTTTGATAATAAATACATAAAACTGCTGGTGTAGCTGTGGCCATTCATTTTCATTCAAAGTTCATTTTCACCTTGGCCCTTGTTACTAGTGACTGCAACATATTGGACATGCCAAAGCTTGATGTATCAGCGTATTTCACCTGATGCACCGATCATGTCCCAACCCTAACGGACCTATGCTCAGAGTTTCTCATGCATGTTGAGACTATCTGCCTAGACAATACCCTCGCCTGAGTTTCTGTCTTACAGTACCAATAACAGGGATGTTTTAGGTCCACTTTTGTGTTTGTCTCCTGATTATGAAGTTCACCAATGTCAATACACAAATTTGAGCCCTCGTTAATTTACAAACAAGTGAAAAAAGAACACGCCAAGTACTGTCCATGTGTTTAAAAATTATTTTTGTTTGTGGAAGAGAGCAATGGAAATACGGCAAGCAGAGAACACAGAAAAGGTGCCTATGTGAGCAGCGAGCAAGCAGGTGTTAGGGTTGGGACATTCGTTAGGGTTGGGACATTTGTTAGGGTTGAAAATTCATTAGGGTTGGGACATTCGTTTGGGTTGGAAATTCATTAGGGTTGGGACATTCGTCAGGGTTGGAAATTCATTAGGGTTGGGACATCGTTAGGGCTGGACATTCATTAGGGTTGGACATTCGTTAGAGTTGGGACATTCGTTAGGGTTGGACATTCGTTAGAGCCGGACATTCGTTAGGGTTGGGACATTCGTTAGGGTTGGAAAATTCATTAGGGTTGGAAATTCATTAGGGTTGGGACATTCGTTAGGGTTGGGACATTCGTTAGGGTTGGAAATTCATTAGGGTTGGGACATTCATTAGGGTTGGACATTCGTTAGGGTTGGGACATTCGTTAGGGTTGGACATTCGTTAGGGTCGGGACATTCGTTAGGGCTGGACATTCGTTAGGGTTGGACATTCGTTAGGGTCGGGACATTCGTTAGGGCTGGACATTCGTTAGGGTTGGGACATTCGTTAGGGTTGGGACATTCATTAGGGTTGGACATTCGTTAGGGTTGGACATTCGTTAGGGTTGGGACATTCGTTAGGGTTGGACATTCGTTAGGGTCGGGACATTCATTAGGGTTGGGACATTCATTAGGGTTGGACATTCGTTAGGGTTGGGACATTCGTTAGGGTTGGACATTCGTTAGGGTCGGGACATTCGTTAGGGCTGGACATTCGTTAGGGTTGGGACATTCGTTAGGGTTGGGACATTCGTTAGGGCTGGGACATTCGTTAGGGCTGGGACATTCGTTAGGTTAAGGGTCAATAATACAGTGGTTAGCTTGTGATTCACTCTGCATAAACTGTTGCAGAGTCAAGTTTGAAGAGAGTTAGAGTTGGGACATTTTTTAAGCAGTGTAAAAGGATAAATGGAGAGAGCCATGACATGCACAGAAGAAGAAAGCAGGTAAACTGAGAGAAAGATGACCACTTCTGCTATACAAAGAACATCAAACTACAAAGACCTGCAACCATTTAAAAGAATGGGAGCCATTCAAATTAAAAATGACAAACCCAATTATTTTGGATTCATTGATGAATTTGGATTTCAGTGGGAATAACGTTTTTAATTTTGGGACTACAATGACAAGCAAAACATATTTGGAATCACAATTTGATGGAAAATTTTGTGGGTTTAGTTTTTCAGTGATATTTACTGTTTTTTTTCCATTTTTATTATTTTTTTTAGCTTTTAAAATGCCTATATTGTGCATGTCATGCTAAAAAGTGGAAAAATAGACTTTTCCACACATCTCAAAAGCCTGTATCTCCACCACAGTTTATCTGATTCACCTGAAATTTGAAACACACATTCACCGTACACTTTTCACTGACATAACATATCAGTTGGAGCACAACATCTGCCCGTCATTCATATTTAAGCTGTGAAACTATGACTTCACCTGAAATATACCAAAATCTGCACCAGGCCCTTGTAGGATACGCTCTCCCATAACTGTACTGGAAATAAATTAAAATACATAATGCTTCATCTGACCGCAGCGTCAGTGCACCCCAACACTGCTGAATATCATGCCATGCAGGAAATCACCCCACAGGTCACCCCCGCGAGGCACGTGTCACTGCGGGGATTTCCCCACATTGTAATAATTAAAACACAGATCATATTTGCAGCAGATCACTGCGCGCTGGACGCTTCATGCCGGTTGATGTGTTCACGACGTGAGAGCCTTGCTCTTCATGAGACAGGAGTCGACTGTTCATGAGACGAGCACATCAGGTAATTCATGTAAAACATAAAAGGGAGAACAGTGATCCACATCATTTCATGACTTCCTGGTGTATGTCGAGGTGGAGACTAAATTTGCTCTTTATGAAAGGAATTAAGTATTGTAAATTGTGGTGTTTTTTTGTTTTTTTTTACTCCGCTGCTGTGTGCGTGACTTTCCATGTGCTCGCACTGTGTTTGTGCACGCAAATACAAGCGTGCATGAAACCGTCGCTGTGGCATCATGCACGCTTGTCTGGCCGTGCGTCCCTCCCGACAGCAGGTGGAATGTTTTGTGGTTCCCCATTTCATTTCTGGTTTGCGGATTTTCTTCCGGTTTCTGCGCCTTTCGTGTTATGTGTGAAGGGGCCCTTACTGTCAGGCCTCTTGTTTGCAACAGTGCATGAGATGCTTGCTTCAAGAGCCCAGTGCTGTTGTCATTGTCTCTGTTCATCAGTGCAGGTATCTTTTTAATATAGCATCTGGTTTTTAAGTCCGTCTCCTGTCAGTCTTTCAGTTCGCTCACCACATAAAACTACGGGGAGGGAGTTCAGCGGGCAGTAAAATCCAGTCAGTCAGTATCTGGTTGATAAGCGTGCACTGTGCCTCCTGCATGATGGCCTGCGGTGGAATGTAAGCACTGACCAGAATGAATAAGGAGAACTCACGGGGTGAGTAGACCAGTTTGCATTTAAAAAAAAAAAAATGATTCCAGATCAGGAGAGCAGTGCTGTTGGATCACTGTCATGTTGTTACACCAGCCACTGTTGATGTAAAAACAGATTCCACCACCTGCTAGCTGTAGCGCAAAGTCCGGAATTGATCCACAGAGCCATGTCTCATTGAAGCACAGAACTGCAGATCCGCTTTTCCTCACCAGTAGCTGGAGTTTGTCCATTTTATGTTGCAGAAAGCGAATGTTTGAGAGGAATATTCCAAGTCGCATTGAACAGTGTGTTAGATAAATTATACTGTAAAAACATTATCATTATCATTAACTGTTTCTCTCAGATATTCACAGATGCAGCCTGTTTACAGTTTGACATTTAGCAAGCTTCAGCAAAATCGCTCACTCTGTACCTAAGATTGGAATGATTCAGTTGTCACTCTGTACAAGATTGGAATGATTCAGTTGTTTGCAAACGTATCTGCACATGACTAATAGCACATGTTGCAACCATGGACTCATGTAGCCACACTTATCTTTTGTTTTCTTTACACAATACAAGGGCCTGGCGAGGACATCACAGTTAGAGAACTGCATGAAGCTGCCAGCCTCTGCTGTGTCTCTCCTTTGCAAAGCTCACTAAAGACATCTCAATTCTCTGTCTGGTTCTTTATTGTATGTCTAGCCGAGGTCAAACCCGACACAGTGACCACCATGAGGAAGCCGCACAAGTGCACCGGTGCGCCCCCCCACCCATAGCATATCAATGCACGGGCCAGGGTGAAAGCACCTTTGGCCAAGACGGCCAATAAATCCACTGAAGGCTCAAGAAAAACTGGAAATAAATCCACTGGTATTGTTCCCCTGAGCTTCCTCTGCATGGGTGAAAGAGGTCCAAGAATCACAAGAGTAACACACAAAAACAAAGGAAAAAATGTGCACCAGAGTACTGAGGTGGTCATGTGCGGCACCATCTTGGCTTATGTGTTCAGAATAATAGTAGTGCTATGTGACTAAAAAGATTAATCCAGGTTTTGAGTATATTTCTTAATGTTACATGGGAAACAAGGTACCAGTAGATTCAGTAGATTCTCACAAATCCAACAAGACCAAGCATTCATGATATGCACACTCTTAATGCTATAAAATTGGGCTATTAGTTAAAAAAAGTAGAAAAGGGGGTGTTCACAATAATAGTAGTGTGGCATTCAGTCAGTGAGTTTGTCAATTTTGTGGAACAAACAGGTGTGAATCAGGTGTCCCCTATTTAAGGATGAAGCCAGCACCTGTTGAACATGCTTTTCTCTTTGAAAGCCTGAGGAAAATGGGACGTTCAAGACATTGTTCAGAAGAACAGCGTAGTTTGATTAAAAAGTTGATTGGAGAGGGGAAAACATATACGCAGGTGCAAAAAATTATAGGCTGTTCATCTACAATGATCTCCAATGCTTTAAAATGGACAAAAAAACCAGAGACGCGTGGAAGAAAACGGAAAACAACTATCAAAATGGATAGAAGAATAACCAGAATGGCAAAGGCTCACCCATTGATCAGCTCCAGGATGATCAAAGACAGTCTGGAGTTACCTGTAAGTGCTGTGACAGTTAGAAGACGCCTGTGTGAAGCTAATTTATTTGCAAGAATCCCCCGCAAAGTCCCTCTGTTGAATAAAAGACATGTGCAGAAGAGGTTACAATTTGCCAAAGAACACATCAACTGGCCTAAAGAGAAATGAAGGAATATTTTGTGGACTGATGAGAGTAAAATTGTTCTTTTTGGGTCCAAGGGCCGCAGACAGTTTGTGAGACGACCCCCAAACTCTGAATTCAAGCCACAGTTCACAGTGAAGACAGTGAAGCATGGTGGTGCAAGCATCATGATATGGGCATGTTTCTCCTACTATGGTGTTGGGCCTATATATCGCATACCAGGTATCATGGATCAGTTTGGATATGTCAGAATACTTGAAGAGGTCATGTTGCCTTATGCTGAAGAGGACATGCCCTTGAAATGGGTGTTTCAACAAGACAATGACCCCAAGCACACTAGTAAATCAGCAAAATCTTGGTTCCAAACCAACAAAATTAATGCCTTGCAGATGTGAAGAAATCATGAAAAACTGTGGTTATACAACTAAATACTAGTTTAGTGATTCACAGGATTGATCAAAAAGCAGTTTCAACGTAATAGTTTTGAGTTTGTAGTGTCAACAGCAGATGCTACTATTATTGTGAACACCCCCTTTTCTACTTTTTTTTTACTAATAGCCCAATTTCATAGCCTTAAGAGTGTGCATATCATGAATGCTTGGTCTTGTTGGATTTGTGAGAATCTGAATCTACTGGTACCTTGTTTCCCATGTAACAATAAGAAATATACTCAAAACCTGGATTAATCTTTTTAGTCACATAGCACTACTATTATTCTGAACACTACTGTGTATATATATATATATATATATATATATATATATATTAATAACAAATGTATGATTTTTCTGCATATAGGTTGCACCACAGTAAAAGTTGCAGGACCTCCCAGACTGGTTACAAAACACGACTGACAGTGCATCCAGAAAGTATTCACAATGCTTCACTTGTTACAATGTTACAGCCTTATTCCAAAATGGACAAAATTCTTTTTTTTTCCTCAAAATTCTACACACAATAACACATTATGACAATGTGGAAAAGGTTTATTTTTAATTTTTGCAAATTTAATAAAAACATTGTAAAAACACAAAGAAATGTACATAAGTATTCACAGCTTTTTCAACAAAGTTCCAAATTGAGCTCAGGTGCCTCCTGTTTCCACTGATCATCCTTGAGATGTTTCTACAGCTTAATTGGAGTCCACCTGGGGTCAATTCAGTTGATTGGACATGATTTGGAAAGACACACACCTGTCTACATATAAGGTCCCACAGTTGATACAAACCAAGCATGAAGTCAAAGGAATTGTCTGTAGACCTCTGAGACAGGATTGTCTGGAGGAACAAATCTGGGGAAGGGCACAGAAACATTTCTGCTGCTTTGAAGGTCCCAATGATGACAGTGGTCTCCATCATCTGTAAATGGAAGAAGTTCAGATCCACCAGGACTCTTCCTAGAGCTGAAGGCCTGTCTAAACTGAGGGATAGGTGGAGAAGAACCTTAGTCAGGGAGGTGACCAAGAACCTGTCAGAGCTCCAGCATTCCTCTGTGGAGAGAGGAGAACCTTCCAGAAGGACAACCATCTCTACAGCAATCCACCAATCAGGCCTGTATGGAAGAGTGGCCAGACAGAAGCCACATGGGCACATGGCAGCCCACCTGGAGTTTGACAAAAGGAACCTGAAGGACTCTCAGACCAGGAGAAACAAAATTCTCTGGTCTAATGAGACAAAGATTGAACTCTTTGGCGTCATGTTTGGAGGAAACCAGGCACCATCCCTACAGTGAAGCATGGTGGTGGCAGCATCATGCTGTGGGATGTTTTTCAGCAGCAGGAACTGGGAGACGAGTCAGGATTGAGGGAAAGATGAATGCAGCAATGTACAGAGACATCCTGGATGAAAACCTGCTCCAGAGCGCTCTTGACCTCAGACTGGGGCGACGGTCAATCTTTCAGCAGGACAATGACCCTAAGCACACAGCCAAGATATCAAAGGAGTGTCTTCAGGACAACTCTGTGAATGTCCTTGAGTGGCCCAGCCAGAGCCCAGACCTGAATCTGACTAAACATCTCTGGAGAGATCTGAAAATGTCTGTGCACCAACGCTCCCCATCCAACCTGATGGAGCTTGAGAGGTGCTGCAAAGAGGAATGGACCAAACTGCCCAAAGATAGATGCACCAAGCTTGTGGCATCATATTCAAGTATTGAACAAAGGCTATGAATGCTTATGGACATGTGATTTCTTTTTTTCTTTTTTTTTTTTATAAATTTGAAAAATTTAAAAAGAAAACTTTTTCTGTGTGTAGAATTTTGAGGGGGAAAAAAAATTCATCCATTTTGAAATAAGGCAAATTAAAACAAAAATAAAACATAAAACAAATGTGGAAAAAGTGAAGCACTGTGAATCTGGATGAACTGTAATGTCCAGAAAATACAATAGTTCCTCATGACATGAACAGGTTTGTGTTTTCTGGTGTTTTTTTTTCCTCCAGCACTGAAGACAAGTTTGAGTTGAAAAAGCAGAGCTAGTACTCTCTTAAGAGAAGTTTGTTTATTTATTAAACACAGTTTGTTTATTTTATTTATTAAAAGCAGTTTATTTTGTTTATTAAAGAAAGTGGATATCCATATGTGGCCTTATTAATAATTACAAATTCTATAGGTACGGTCGGGCCTTTGTCATTTCCACTTAGTTAGGGTTAGGGTTAGGCCACCATTTTGGATCGCCGCTGAAAACAAACTGTACGCGCACTCACAACCGTTGTTGATATAGTCATCTTTACCGCTGTTTATTCTCAAAGGCCTGTAGATTTGGTCATGCCAAATGGTGTATGAGTATGTGAAGAGCCTTGATAGGTGTGCAAAAGTAGCTGCAGTTAAAGTTATAGTTGCTGCAGGTAAAAAGCTTGTAGTTGGATCTCAGGATCAAGTTGACGGCCTGGCGCGAGGCGAGCTGACGGCGTGCCCGAGGCGAGCTGCCGTCTGTCCCAGCTCCTGGCTTTTGGCGCCCCCTTGATGCTCTTAGCTGAGTGTCCTGCAGGGTCTGAAGCATTTACTTTAAAAAAATTAGAGTGTTCAAAGCAGGCCCGGTCATCTGAATACCCCAGCTAGGAATAATGGAATAGGACTCCGGTTCTATTTTGTGGGTTTTCTTTCTCTGAACTGGGGCCATGATTAAGAAGGAAGGCCGGGGACATTCTTATTGTGCAATTAGAGGTGAAATTCTTGGACTGGTGCAAGACAGACAAAAGCTAAAGCATTTGCCAAGAATGTCTTCATTAATCAAGAACGAAAGTCGGAGGTTCGAAGACGATCAGATACCATCGTAGTTCCAGCCATAAACAATACCAACTAGCGATCCAGCGGTGTTATTCACATGACCATCCTCGTTTACTCGGCTGATAGCAGCCAGCCAGTTATCCCTTCTGTCTGGACTTTTGTGGTGCTTTAGGAACTCGAAAAAATGCAGTTTTCGATCTTTAAACTTATCATGGTTGGCAAAGCCAACTGCAACACACGATTGTGTCATTCTCTGTGAAAACTGGTGTATATTAAGTAGAAAAAACGTGGCAGAACAATGCAAGCGCAATGGATGTCAAGTAGAAAATCAGTGCAACAGCAGTTTGTTTTCAGTGGCCCACAGGTGATAGCAGGTTTTTATATTTTATTAAAAGCAGATTATTTTGTTTATTAAAAGCTTTAGCTAGCATGTTGCCCGTGGGCATCCATGGGCTCTGGACTGGGTCATGCTTACAAGGTTTATAAGGCTGGATTTTACAGTGGCAAATTTTATGGTCCGCTAACGCATCGCCGCTAAAGCGGATATTTGCGACCATAATCCAGCATTAACATCCGCAAATCATCAGACACAGGTGGGTTATTCCCATTCTAATCCAATTCTCTCGTTTGCACAGTTCATTTTTCTGTACGTAATTCGATCGGCGAAGCTTACCGTAGCAACAGCGTTGTTTCTCTCGCGCTCAGCTGATTGACATCTGCGTAGCTACGTATTCAGGGTGCAGAGTAATACATCAAATGTGAAATGGTCAAATATTTTCGCCATCATCAGAGCGATATTTTATGGTCTGAAATCTCACACGATTAACCAATCAGATTTGCAGAAGAAATGTAATTGGATTAGAATATCATAAACACTATTATTATTATTATTATTATTATTATTATTATTATTATTACTTCTATTTTGTCATTTGATTTTTATATGTACCACAATGGAAAGTTTTCACTTTCTTGTGTCATCCATGGATTTTTAACATATTTACAATTATATTATGTACTTACATTGAACTTGCTAAATAAAATCACACACGCAGACACTCACGCTTTCAATATATAGATGATTTACCACCCTCAGCTAGATTGGTGTGTGAGTCCAGAATGTAATTAGCAACATCCATTGTTCACTATAAGCTGCTACTTTTTTCACATATTTTGAACACTGCCGCTTAAACAATGATGTGGCTAATTTATGGATTTTTTGCAGGCTAAAGGTCCTGTCACAACTTGACGATTTAGCCTGACAGCCTGACACTAGGTTTTAAAGTTAGTGGGTGTGACTTATATTCAGGTGCGCTCAATAGCCCGGAAATTACACTAAGTACACTCACTGATCACTCATCTTCAACCGCTTATCCAAGATCGGGTCACGGAGACAACAGCTCTAGAAGGGCACCCCAGACTTCCCTCTCCCGTGCCACATTGACCACCTCTGACTGGGGAATCCCGGGTGTTCCCAGGCCAGTGTGCAGATATAATCTCTCCACCTGGTCCTGGGTCTTCCCCGGGGTCTCCTCCCAGATGGACATGCTTGCAACACCTCCCTAGGGAGGTGCTCAGGAGGCATCCTTACCAGATACCCGAATCACCTCAGCTGGCTCCTTTCAATGCAAAGGAGCAGTGGCTCTACTCTGAACTCCCCACAGATGACCGAACTTCTCACCCTATCTCTAAGGGAGACACCAGCCACCATCCTGAGGAAGCCCATTTCGGCTGCTTGTACCTGCGATCTAGTTCTTTCGGTCATGACCCAACACTCATGACCATAGGTGAGAGTAGGAATGAAGATTGACCAGTAGATGTCGCTTCATTTTTTGGCTCAGCTCCCTTTTTGTCACAACAGTACGGTAGAGCGAATGTAACACCGCCACTGCTGCACTGATTGTCTGGCCAATCCAGTAAGTACAGCTGTATGTAAATGTTTGGTCACCCCTGATGATTTCCATGATTTTCCTTTATAAATCATTGGTTGTCTGGATCAGCAATTTCAGTTAAATATATCATATAGCAGACAAACTGTTGTGTGGGCCGCTGAAGAGGAGGTACTGCTGGCCCACCACCACCAGAGGGCGCCCTGCTTGGAGTGCGGGCTCCAAGCCCGAGAGGGCGCCAGATCCCAAAGAAGTGACAGCTGTCATTCTCTCCCTGCACCAGCTGTCACTCGTTTATCATCATCAACATCACACCATAAAAACCGGACTGCAACTCCACCTCCTTGCCGAGAAATCGACTACCATTCCTGAGGTAATCCTTCTCTGCAGTATTTGGATTAATCCACGTTTTGATCTCTGTTTGCAGCCGTTTATTCCTGTGGGACAGTTTTGTTGGAGCGGCGTATTGTGGGAACCGAGACGTCTTCGCCTCCCACTCCCTCCAGATAAGTGACTGACAGGAGCTGCTTAAGTGTATGATTGGAGGTGGAGGTGCTCCCTCCCATCAGTGTTGGACTGTGTATTACTGAGTGTGCGGACTCACACTCACACATCCTGTTTTTGCTCTCTGCCAGCAGTACCAGGGTCGACAGCCGGGAACAGAGGCCACCTGGGGACTCGGGACTTGGCGGCTCCGGTGTTCTTCAGGCCGTTGGTGGTGGAAGCCGTGTGGAGTACGGCTTCTCTCTCGTCAGAAGGGGGTCTCCTATCTTCGAGCCTGCCACACGTCACCTGGTGCTAATTGACTGTGCATATTTTCTGTATCTTTTCGATGTGTAGTGTCACAACATTAAATTGTTACCTTTTGGTTTATTCATTGTCCGTTCATTTGCGCCCCCTGTTGTGGGTCCGTGCTACGACACCTTCCCAACAGGATTTCTCGGCCATCTTCATGGATTCCGAGGGGCGTCAACCCGAGCTTGAACGGCCAATGGAAGAACCAGGAGCGCAGGCGTCAGCAGGAGGCGTGTTGAGTGAGCTGCAGCAGATCTTAACCGCCTTCACGGCTCGGTTAGATTTAGTGACCGAGCAGAATGTCCTCCTTAATCGGAGGGTGGAGGCTCTCACCGCCAGGGTGGAAGCGCACGATCAGGGCGCTGCTGCAGCCGCTCCTCTGGCTGGTCCTGGGCCTGTATCCAACGTTCCACTGGTCGTTCAACGAACCCCCCCACCGTCCCCTGAAGCATACATAAGCCCTCCGGAACCGTACGGGGGCTGTGTCGAGACGTGCGGGGACTTCCTCATGCAGTGTTCACTCGTCTTTTCACAGCGCCCTGTCATGTACGCATCAGACGCTAGCCGGGTGGCTTATGTTATTAATTTGCTTCGAGGAGAGGCACGCGCATGGGCTACGGCGCTTTGGGAGCAGAATTCACGGCTCCTAACGTCTTATACTGGGTTTGTACGGGAGTTCAAACAAGTGTTTGATCATCCCAACAGAGGCGAGACCGCTTCGAACGTGCTGCTGTCGATGAGACAGGGGCGCCGTAGCGCAGCCGAGTATGCAGTCGACTTCCGCATCGCGGCAGCGAGGTCCAGCTGGAATAACGTTGCGCTCCGCGCCGCCTTTGTAAATGGACTGTCACCGGTCCTTAAGGAGCACCTACTGGCTAAGGAGGAACCGCGGGATTTTGACGGGCTTATTGATTTAGTTATACGCTTAGACAACCGTTTAAACGAGCATCGTCGGGAGCAGGCCGGGGGGCGTGACCGGGCACGAGCCGTCCCTCCTCCTTCCGGTTCCGACAAAGTGACGTCGTCCCCACGCTTCACTGCCAGAGAGCTCCGTGTGGCTACAGCTCCCCCTGCTGAGGAGGCTATGGACATGAGCAGGGCCAAAGTAAAAACAAACATCAGACAAAGGAGACTGGCCCGCGGGGAGTGTTTTATCTGCGGCTCATGTGAGCACATGCAGAGGGACTGCCCTAAACGGTCAAATTACAACGCCCGTCCTTAGAAACTGGGCTAAGGGTGGGCCATAATACGCACGCGGGAAAACCCCGCAAATCTGCACGAATCCCAGTAACAATCCTGAGTGGGGATTTAACCCTTCATGCCCCAGCACTATTAGACACAGGGTCGGAAGGGAATCTGCTGGACAGCAGATGGGCAAAGGAAGTAGGTCTCCCCCTGGTGGCTCTGCCGGCACCATTGCAGGTGCGAGCACTAGACGGCACCCTGCTTCCATTAATCACACATCAGACTCAACCAGTGACTTTGGTTGTGTCTGGGAATCACAGGGAGGAGATAGTGTTCCATGTCACACCATCTACCTCCCAAGTGATTTTGGGCTTTCCATGGATGGTGAAGCACAATCCCCGGATTGATTGGCCGTCTGGGGTTGTGACGCAGTGGAGCGAAACCTGCCACCGGGAGTGCTTAGGATCCTCGGTTCCTCCCGGCACTACGGCTAATGAGGAGGTCAAAGTCCCCCCCAATCTATCGGCGGTGCCAAAGGAGTACCATGATCTTGCTGACGTTTTCAGCAAAGATCTGGTGCTCACTCTTCCCCCGCACCGACCGTATGATTGTGCCATCGATTTGGTCCCGGGCGCTGAGTACCCGTCCAGTAGACTGTACAACCTCTCACGTCCGGAACGCGAATCAATGGAGACCTACATCCGGGACTCCTTAGCTGCCGGGCTGATCCGAAACTCCACCTCCCCGATGGGTGCTGGTTTCTTTTTTGTGGGCAAGAAAGACGGCGGACTCCGTCCATGCATTGATTACAGAGGGCTGAACGAGATCACGGTTCGCAACCGATACCCGTTGCCCCTGTTGGATTCTGTGTTTACGCCCCTGCATGGAGCCCAAATTTTCACTAAATTGGATCTTAGAAACGCGTACCACCTGGTTCGGATCCGGGAGGGAGACGAATGGAAGACGGCGTTTAACACCCCGTTAGGTCATTTTGAGTACCTGGTCATGCCGTTCGGCCTCACCAACGCCCCCGCGACGTTCCAAGCTTTGGTAAACGACGTCTTGTGGGACTTCCTGCATCGGTTCGTCTTCGTATATCTGGACGATATACTCATCTTCTCCCCGGACCCTGAGACCCATGTCCAGCATGCACGTCAGGTCCTACAGCGGTTGTTGGAGAATCGGCTGTTTGTGAAGGGCAAGAAGTGCGAGTTCCACCGCACTTCTTTGTCCTTCCTGGGGTTCATAATCTCCTCCAACTCCATCGCCCCTGATCCGGCCAAGGTTGCGGCGGTGAGAGATTGGCCCCAACCGATAAGCCGCAGGAAACTACAGCAGTTCCTCGGCTTTGCAAATTTCTATAGGAGGTTCATCAAGGGTTACAGTCAGGTAGTTAGCCCCCTGACTGCCCTGACCTCCACCAAAGTCCCCTTCACCTGGTCGGATCGGTGCGAAGCCGCGTTCCAGGAGTTGAAACGCCGGTTCTCGACTGCACCTGTTCTGGTGCAGCCTGATCCTGTTCGCCAGTACGTAGTTGAAGTTGACGCCTCTGACTCAGGGATAGGAGCCGTGCTGTCCCAGAGCGTGGAGGCTGATAAAGTTCTCCATCCTTGTGCCTTTTATTCCTGCAGGTTGACCCCAGCTGAACGGAACTATGACGTCGGCAATCGGGAACTCCTCGCGGTGAAGGAGGCTCTTGAAGAGTGGAGACACCTGCTGGAGGGGGCGTCGTTGCCCTTCACAGTTTTCACGGACCATCGGAACCTGGAGTACATCCGGACCGCTGGTCTCTGTTCTTCGGGCACTTTGACTTCCAGATCACGTACCGCCCCGGGACCAAGAACCAAAAACCAGATGCATTGTCCCGGGTGCATGAAGAAGAAGCCAAAGCGGAGCTGTCGAACCCCACCGAGACCATCATCCCCGAGTCCACTGTCGTGGCCACCCTCACCTGGGACGTGGAGAAGACCATCCGGGAGGTCCTGACAAGAAGCCCGGACCCGGGGACTGGCCCCAAGAACAGACTATACGTTCCACCAGAGGCAAGAGCTGCCGTCTTGGACTTCTGTCACGGGTCCAAGTTGTCCTGTCATCCCGGAGTGCGCAGGACCGTGGCAGTAGTCCAGCAGCGCTTCTGGTGGGCGTCCCTGGAAACCGACGTCCAGGACTACGTCCAGGCCTGTACCATCTGCGCCAGGGGTAAGGCGGACCATCGGAGGACGACGGGACTCCTCCATCCCCTGCCAGTGCCTCATCGCCCCTGGTCTCACATCGGCCTGGACTTCGTCACGGGCCTCCCGCCGTCCCAGGGCAACACCGTGATTCTCACGATAGTGGACCGGTTCTCCAAGGCGGCCCACTTCGTGGCCCTCCCGAAGCTCCCGACGGCCCAGGAGACGGCAGACCTCCTGGTCCACCACGTCATGCGGCTGCATGGGATACCGTTGGACGTCGTCTCGGATCGGGGTCCCCAGTTCTCTTCACAGGTGTGGAAGAGTTTCTGTAAGGAGCTGGGGGCCACCGTAAGTCTCTCGTCCGGGTACCACCCCCAGACCAATGGCCAGGCAGAGCGGGCTAACCAGGAGTTAGAGCAAGCCCTCCGATGTGTCACCTCCGCGCATCCGGCGGCCTGGAGTCACCATCTGGCCTGGATCGAGTATGCCCACAACAGCCAAGTTTCGTCTGCTACCGGCCTCTCCCCTTTTGAGGCATGTTTGGGGTACCAGCCCCCATTGTTCCCGTTGGTGGAGGGAGAGGTCGGTGTGCCCTCGGTCCAGGCCCACCTCAGGAGGTGCCGCCGGGTGTGGCGGGCCGCCCGCTCTGCATTGGTAAAGGCCCGGACGAGGGCTAAGGCCCATGCGGACCGCCGGCGTTCCCCGGCCCCCACATACCAGCCTGGGCAGGAGGTGTGGCTTTCGACCAAGGACGTCCCTCTGTGTGTCGACTCCCCTAAATTGAAAGACAGATTCATCGGACCATTCAAGATCCTCAAGATCATCAACCCGGCCGCAGTGAAGCTTCGACTCCCGGCTTCACTGCGGATTCACCCCGTCTTTCATGTTTCCCGTCTCAAGCCACACCACACCTCGCCCCTCTGTACTCCGGGACCGACGCCACCTCCTGCCCGGCTCATCGACGGGGAGCCTGCCTGGACAGTCCGCAGGCTCCTGGACGTCCGTCGTAAGGGCCGGGGTTTCCAATATCTGGTGGACTGGGAGGGGTATGGACCTGAGGAACGCTCCTGGGTGAAGAGGAGCTTCATCCTGGACCCGGCCCTCCTGGCCGAATTCTACACACGACATCCGGACAAGCCTGGTCGGACGCCAGGAGGCGCCCGTTGAGGGGGGGGTCCTGTTGTGTGGGCCGCTGAAGAGGAGGTACTGCTGGCCCACCACCACCAGAGGGTGCCCTGCTTGGAGTGCGGGCTCCAAGCACGAGAGGGCGCCAGATCCCGAAGAAGTGACAGCTGTCATTCTCTCCCTGCACCAGCTGTCACTCGTTTATCATCATCAACATCACACCATAAAAACTGGACTGCAACTCCACCTCCTTGCCGAGAAATCGACTACCATTCCTGAGGTAATCCTTCTCTGCAGTATTTGGATTAATCCACGTTTTGATCTCTGTTTGCAGCTGTTTATTCCTGTGGGACAGTTTTGTTGGAGCGGCGTATTGTGGGAACCGCGACGTCTTCGCCTCCCACTCCCTCCAGATAAGTGACTGACAGGAGCTGCTTAAGTGTATGATTGGAGGTGGAGGTGCTCCCTCCCATCAGTGTTGGACTGTGTATTACTGAGTGTGCGGACTCACACTCACACATCCTGTTTTTGCTCTCTGCCAGCAGTACCAGGGTCGACAGCCGGGAACAGAGGCCACCTGGGGACTCGGGACTTGGCGGCTCCGGTGTTCTTCAGGCCGTTGGTGGTGGAAGCCGTGTGGAGTACGGCTTCTCTCTCGTCGGGGGGGTCTCCTATCTTCGAGCCTGCCACACGTCACCTGGTGCTAATTGACTGTGCATATTTTCTGTATCTTTTCGTTGTGTAGTGTCACAACATTAAATTGTGACCTTTTGGTTTATTCATTGTCCATTCATTTGCGCCCCCTGTTGTGGGTCCGTGCTACGACACCTTCCCAACGCAAACAGTGATATTTGACAAGTGAAATTAAGTTTCTAGGATTTATAGAAAGTGTGCAATAATTCTTTAACCAAAATTAGACAGGTGCATAAATTTGGGCACCCCAACAGGAAAAAATACATCAATATTTAGTATATCCTCCTTTTTGCAGAAATAACAGCCTCTAAATCCTTCCTATAGCTTCCAATGAGAGTCTGGATTCTGCTTGAAGGTATTTTGGACCATTCTTCAAAATATCTCAGGTTTGTTGGTTTCCAAGCATGGACAGCCTGCTTAAAATCACACCACAGATTTTCAATAGGGCAGCACGGTGGCTTAGTGGTTAGCACTGTTGCCTCACAGCAAGAAGGTCATGGGTTCAGTTCCCGCCTGTGGCCTTTGTGGAGTTTGCATGTTCTCCCCATGTTTGTGGGTGGTCCGGTTTTCTCCCACATCCAAAGACATGCGGGTTAGGTGGATTGGAATCTTTAAATTGTCTGTAGGTGTGCGAGTGGGTGTGAATGTGTTTGTTTGTCTGTTTGTGGCCCTGTGACAGACTGGCATCCTGTCCTGGGTGTACCCTGCCTCGTGCTCTATGACTGCTGGGATAGGCTCCAGCTCCCCGGGACCCTTAATTGGACTAAGCGGTTGAAGATGAGTGTGTGTGTGAAATTTTCAATAATATTCAGGTCTGGGACTGAGATGGCCATTCCAGAACGTTGTACTTCTTCCTCTGCATGAATGCCTTAGATTTTGAGCAGTGTTTAGGGTCATTGTCTTGTTGAAAGATCCTGCCCCGGCACAACTTCAACTTTGTCACTGATTGATGAACATTGTTCTCAAGAATCTGCTGATATTAACTGGAATCCATGTGACCCTCAACTTTAACAAGAGTCCCAGTACCTGCACTGGCCACACAGCCCCACAGCATGATGGAACCACCTCCAAATTTTACTGTAGGTAGCAAGTGTTTTTCTTGGAATGCTGTGTTCTTTTTCAGCCATGCATACTGCATATGTCCAAATAACTCAATTTTAGTTTCATCAGTCCACAGCACTTTATTCCAAAATGAAGCTGGCTTGTCTAAATGTGCTTTAGCATACCTCAAGCGACTGTTTGTGGCGTGTATGCAGAAAAGGCTTCCTCTGCATTACAACATCATACAGTATCTCTTTGTGCAAAGTGTGCTGTATAGTTGAATGATGCACAGAGACACTATCTGCAGCATGATCATGTTGTAGGTCTATGGAGCAGGTCTGTGGGTTGACTATGACTGTTCTCACCATCCATCTCTTCAGCTTATGTGAGATTTTTCTTGGCCTGCCACTTCAGGCCTTAACTAGTACTGTGCCTACGGTCTTCCATTTCCTCACTATGTTCCTCACAGTGGAATCTGACAGTTGAAATCTCTGACATAGCTTTTTGTATCCTTCCCCTAAACCATGATGTTGAACAATCTTTGTTTTCAGGTCATTTGAGGGTTGTTTAGAGGCTCCCATGTTGCCACTCATTAGAAGAGATGCAAAGAGGGGAAACATTTGTAAATGGCCACCTTAAATACCCTTTCTCATGACTGGATTCACCTGTGTAAGGAGGTCAAGGGTCAGTGAGCTTACCAAACCAATAAGTGATTTCAGCATCTCGGGCTGACGAGAAGGCATTGGGACAAACAAATTCACATGCTTGATGGCGGATGCATAATCAATGTAATATCGCACACTACTGCGTGCAGTAAATGGTATTTCTCATCGAAAGTAAGCATAATAAATGTTTCCCAGTACATTGTACTGTGTTGTCTTGTAGTGTTTTATATAATTTGTGTCATGGCTTTGTTTGTCCTGATACTGGAAGTGCGCGCTGCGTACATGCGTATTTGTAATGCTGAACAGACTTATTTTGTGTTCCAACAGTTAGTGCTAAATGTATTCAAATCAATAAAATGACAAGGGTGCCCAAATTTATGCACCTGCCAAATTTTGTTCAAATAATTGCACACTTTCTGGAAATACTAGAAACTTCTGATCCAGACAACCAATGATTTATAAGATAAGATAAGATAAACTTTATAAAGGAAAATCATGAAAATTATCAGGGTGCCCAGACTTTTGCATACAACTGTATATCAAACAGCAAATATCAGCTTTCCCTGATTTGTCTGCGATTTTAAGCCCCTTTCACATCGGGCCTGCATTCAGCTGCATATGCTGCGTATCTTATAACGCAGGAATGTCTGCATCAGTTGTGCACAGCAGGGGGGACACAGCAGGCATACAGAGGCCACTTGGCTATTATTTTATAGATTTAGTGTCATCTGCATAAAAATTAAACTTTGGACATTTCTTTGACAAACAATTTGTGTCAATAGTAAACTAAACAGGACCCAGGGGTACCCCCAGGCCTGGTGGTCCTCAGAGGCAGTCCGGGTCCAGTGAGTCCAGGGATCCGGTTTCCGGGCTTTGGTCGGACTGAACAGCCATTAGCGGGCTGCGGGGCTGTGCGTTCGTCTGTTGCTGTCTGTAAACAGGAAAAACGCGCTCCACGGAGCTGCTGGAAGATCACCGACACGCGTGGACCGAGTGTGCGGGGTTTGCGGTGAGGACCAGGAGCAGCAGGCGGCGGTTTTCCTCCGGGATGTGAGCGTCGGACGGCCGCGGTCCGCTGAGCTCGGAGCACGCTGAGGCTTCGAACCATTAGCAGCTCCCACCACTGTTCCCCGGGGATCCATGGAGTGTGCACGAATACCTGTCGGACCCGGATTCCCATCGGGGTGAGTGGGCCTGTTTGTGCGGGACTGTGTCGGTGGGTTCGGGGTCCAGGTTCTGGGAAGGCGGGTTAGCCTGCTAGATTAGCTCGCCAGGCTAGCTGCTGTCTTTGTCTGGAGAGGCTGAGGCGCTAAGGGGCATGATTCCGTTATCGGACACGTCCCTGTTTGACCCGTTTGATTTTTTTTTTCTTCGTGTAGTTTACTCCAGAATAATAACGCGTTCATTTCAACGCGTTAAAAACGTGTCGACAAACACATGAGTGCGTGAAATCTGCGTCAGTCGACAGCTGATGGTTAGTTCACCGTTTAAACGCCGTGTTTTCATCTTCTTACCGTCTTTATTCACGCTGTGTCACATGTTGTAATCTTTATTTATGACGTCAGATGTTGTCATCTTTATTTTTGACGTCAGAGACTATATTCTGTTTCTCTTTAAGAAATAAAAATTTTGGCTGTTGCCTTTTAAAGGCACCCGGGCACGTTGTCCGATAATGGAACTCCGGCACTGATAGGGAGGTTGAATTCGTAACTGTCCGTCAGACGGGACATCGGCGCTAACGGAGCCGTCCCTCCAACAATGGACACGGTGTCCAGACCCAGTTTCATGTCTAGAATCGAGTACTTGGTTGGAATCTCGTGGATTTCTTTCAGAGGTGCACAGAGATTAATGGAATCTGCCGCTAAGCGTCCCATCTCGTTAGCCGTAGCGGGCCAGCGCGGGCCGCAGCCTGGCTACCGGTGGGACTGAAGAATAACGTCATGTTATTCGGTGTGCGGGCCGTCGGTGAAGTTTGTGGGTTCTTTAAATGCAGACGTGGGGCCGTCTGGAGGAGGTCAGGGTGTGCAGGTCGTTTAGCGAGCTCCGGGGCCGAGTTCCTGAAGCTAGCCCCGCTAGCCTCCAGCTAACGCTAGCCTCCAGCTAAAGCTGGCGAGCGGCGCTAACGCAGCAGCTAGGCCAACGTTTTCCCACACAACCTGGCCTTTATCGCCTTTAATGCTTTAAGCGTCCTTTTCGTTTCCCGGACGGCATTTGTTTAATAGCTCACTGACAGTCAGTCAGCGCTGTCAGTCAACTTTATTTATAGGCACAGGCTACCGGTACGGGAGGTACACTGCCTCTGATTGGCTGATCGTCGTCACGTGACAGCCCCCGGGCCTTCTGATTCGTTAATATTAACTAACCTACGAACCGACACTAACTTGTAGTAACTCTGCTTGTGGTCACTGGGTTTGTTGTAACTTTATGTCATGGAGTCGTCTGTAGAGTCCCAGTGCTGCCCACTGAGCACCTTCGTGTGCCTTCATGGAGAGCGACGTGCCGCTTTCACATCCGGACAAAATATTGACAAAGTGCCCAGATGTGAAATGTTTCATGTGTGTTTGCAATGCGGATACACAAGTGAACACACACAGAACAAAGCTCACAACATACGTGTTAAAATACCGTTCTGACCTGGATATCGAGCCAGTCAAATTCATTTACATTAAATTATGTAAGGGAAGTGTTAACCTTAGTCTTGACACCCACACGTTCCCAGATATTAGAGTTGAAAGTTTCCACGGATCTTACCTGTTCCAGCTTCAGTCACTTCCTTTGCAGATGATCATTCATGAGTCACATTTTATTCCAAGCGCTGCCAGGCAAGATCAAGGTACAGAAGCTCAACTTGAACATGTCACGATCCAAAGAAGTTAGTGTTGAAAGTTTACACGGATCCCATATATTCCATCTTCCAAATTCTGCAGACATAACAAGGCACAATATCACACAATCCAGACTGGGTACACCGGCTACATGAATTAATTCCACACGGTAAATCAATCAATCAATCAATTTTTTTATATAGCGCCAAATCACAACAAACAGTTGCCCCAAGGCGCTTTATATTGTAAGGCAAGGCCATACAATAATTATGTAAAACCCCAACGGTCAAAACGACCCCCTGTGAGCAAGCACTTGGCTACAGTGGGAAGGAAAAACTCCCTTTTAACAGGAAGAAACCTCCAGCAGAACCAGGCTCAGGGAGGGGCAGTCTTCTGCTGGGACTGGTTGGGGCTGAGGGAGAGAACCAGGAAAAAGACATGCTGTGGAGGGGAGCAGAGATCAATCACTAATGATTAAATGCAGAGTGGTGCATACAGAGCAAAAAGAGAAAGAAACACTCAGTGCATCATGGGAACCCCCCAGCAGTCTACGTCTATAGCAGCATAACTAAGGGATGGTTCAGGGTCACCTGATCCAGCCCTAACTATAAGCTTTAGCAAAAAGGAAAGTTTTAAGCCTAATCTTAAAAGTAGAGAGGGTGTCTGTCTCCCTGATCTGAATTGGGAGCTGGTTCCACAGGAGAGGAGCCTGAAAGCTGAAGGCTCTGCCTCCCATTCTACTCTTACAAACCCTAGGAACTACAAGTAAGCCTGCAGTCTGAGAGCGAAGCGCTCTATTGGGGTGATATGGTACTACGAGGTCCCTAAGATAAGATGGGACCTGATTATTCAAAATCCATTTGAATGTCAGTTTTACCTCTGTCTTCGTATTCATGCATTGCACAGGCATGACGCTCTGCAAGAAACACCAGTTCATCACCCAAAAGTCACAGAAAAAGTAACAAGAATAGCCAAAGCTACTTACTTATGGAACGAAATGTTGTCTCCCTTCTTCCTCTGGCTGTGGCATTGCCAGCATGCGCAGCTTTCCAGCATTTTCCAGCTGTGTCTTGACAAGATCTATATCAGTGCATGCAGGCCACCCAGTTGCCCCGTGTTAAAATGGTGACCACGCCCCCTTGCTGGCACGTGTCTCAGTTCAAGTGCAGACTCCAGCATTCATATATGTCTCTATGCTTTTTGTCTACTTGGTTCTGCTACAGTAACAGACAGTGTTGCCACAGTTACTTTGAAAAAGTAATCCAATTACTGGTTACTCCTTGAAAAAGTGACTTAGTTACTTTACTGATTACTCAATTGTAAAGTAACTAAGTTAGATTACTAGTTACTTTTTTAGTTACTTTCCCCAGCTGCCGACAACAACCCTCTGCCACCTCAACATGACAATGATACCTGTTTTGCCAAAACTCACTTTATAGTCACCCTTTCTTGACTTCATTGAAAATAAATACTTGTTTTATAAAAAGTAAAATAAAGACCTCTTTCTTGACCTCATATTTAACTGTTGACAGCACTGTAACAGTAAAACTTGCAATTTCTAACCTACATTGTTTATAAATGTAACTATTAAATTCTAACATTTTTCTAACATTTAAATTCTCTCTAAACATGTTGCTTGTCAAAATTATTATAAGTAGTATTAGTAGTTGTAATAAAAAAAAGGCTTCAAAACTGGACCTTTAATCTAGGGGTGTTGTGGGGGGGGGCACATCCTTGCCCCACGCCCCCATTCCATCTGGATTCGCCCCTGCTTTGGCGTTTGAGCACAAAGAATGGATAACATTTATTTATGCAGAAAACATGACCAGATTTACAGGTAAGAAAGTTTTATTGTGTTTTCACATCATGTGGTCCTCAGAAAGAGAGTTTAGGTGCATTTGAGTGGAAAATAGTGTTAGTTGTTGACGCGTTGCAGAGGATCAGCTGTTTTTAGTGAGCAGATACGGAGCGGCTCAGTTCAGAATTCTAAATAAAGGAGAGAAAAAAGCATAAAAATGTCTTTGTAAAGCTCAGTGCAGGTGTGCTGTTGTCACCGCACTTTAAGAGGTGAGGACGAGTCGTAGCTGCTGCAGAAAACCATGGATGAAAAGCTCACAGCTCACTGAAAGTGGGCAGTTCAGTTGAACCCCGACCTCCTGCCCACAGACCAAGTTTAATGCTGCTATCGACCCACAATGTAAAAATAATAGTAACACACAGTGACTTGGAGAAGTAACTTTAATCTGATTACTGATTTGGAAAGATTAACGGGTTAGATTACTCATTACTAAAAAAGTGGTTAGAGTAACGCGTTACTAAGTAACGCGTTACCAGCATCACTGGTAACAGTATAGTATTTTAAAAAAGAAGGGAAAAAAAATTATATATATATATATATATATATATATATATATATATATATATATATACATATGTTATAGCTCATTTTTATCATGGCAGCATGGTGGATTAGTGGTCAGCACTGTTGCCTCACAGCAAGAAGGTCCTGGGATCAGTTCCCACCTGTGTAGAGTTTGCATGTTCTCCCCGTGTTTGCGTGGGTTTCCTGCGAGTGCTCTGGCCTCCTCCCACATCCAATTACATGCGGGTTAGGTGGACTGTAAACTTAAAACAAACAAAACAAAGTACAGTGAAAGGTAAGATGGAGCCTTTTCAGTGCAAATACTTATATAAATCTGCATAAACCACATGCAGTCTTAAAAAGTCTGGAGAAGAAAAGAAAATCAAGCTAAAATTTAACCAAATCCAGAGCGCAAATTAAAAATGAAAATAAATAAATAAATAAATAAGAACATAGTATTTAAAAAAAATAAAAAGATTGCATATAAAGAGAAAGTATAAGAGAAAAGTATGTACAAAACTGTGGATATTTCAGTGGCAGTGGATATTGCACATAAACAAATCTTGCCCTCATTTCAAGTGTGTCATGTGACCTGGCTGTTCCAATGGCATTCAAAGCTCTAAGAGCAGTTGGGTAGAAACTGTTTTTCAGTCTGTTTGTTCTTGCTTTAATGGTTCTGTACCATCTGCCTGATGGCAGCAGCTCAAATAGAGTGTCCAGGGTGGGATGAGTCCTTTAGGATGGTGTTGGCTCTCCTGAGACAATAAGAGCGATGAAGGTCCCCCAGTGTGGGTAGAGGGCACCCAGTGATCTTCTCTGGAGCTCTTTCCTGTTTGCCCTCATTCAGCTGGTAAACCACATCCAGAGGCAGTATGTGAGGATGCTCTCTATGGCAGAGCGGGAAAAAGACACCAGACATCTCTGGTTGATGTTATTTTTCCTGAGGAGTCTCAGAAAGTGGAGTCTTTGCTGTGCCTCCTTTACCAGGTGTGTGGTGTTCCTGTCCCAGGTCAGTTTCTCCTCTATGTGGACTCCAGGAAACAGAAGTCCCTGACCCTTTCCACACAGATCCCCCCCCCCCCCCCCCCCCCCCCCAATGATAACAGGCTGAATGTCTGTTTTGTTACTGCTGAAGTCTATGATTTGTGTTCAGGAGCAACTTATTTTCTCTACATCACACATCAGCTGTTCCACCTCATCCCGGTAGACGGACTCATCTCCAGTGATACAGCCGACCACTGTGGTCTCATCTGCATACTTAATGATGGAGGTGCGGTCAGAAGTGTAGAGGGTGAAGAGCAGCGGGCTCAGCACACAGCCTTGAGGGGAACCGGTGCTGAGTGTGAGAGCTGTGGATATGTGGGGGCCAATCCAGACTCTCTGTGAGCCATCTGACAGAAAGTCCTTAATCCAAAGACGTGTGGACTGAGGTAGGCCGAGGTTCAGTAGGTTCCTCACAAGGCCGTGAGTGGAGGATGGTGTTGAATGCTGAACTATAACCCACAAAGAGAAGCCGGGTGTAGTTACCCTGTTGGTCCAGGTGGGTCAGTGTGGTGTGGAGGGCAGAGGTCACGGGTCTTCTGTTGACCTGTTGGCCTTGTAAGTGAATTGGTTTGCATCTGAAGTGGGGGTTAGGAATGACATGATGTGACTTCTAACCAGTTTTTCAAAACTCTTTAACTTATTACCACCAGTGTGATTGCAACATGCCGGTGTTGCATACCGAACTGTTCCCCTAAAAACACCCCATGACGCGGTTCACTGATTATCACCTCGTTTCTGCTTCAAACTGCCTCCAGTCATCATTTGTTTCAGCCACAGATATCTGAAGCTTTTGTAAACAATCATTTATACATAAATTCAGCTTTATTTCATCATAAAAGGCGGTGGAAGTGATCAGAGCGCCGCACCTAAATGAGCTGCTAGCTGATGCGTTCACTGCGCGTTGGTCATTTTCAAAGAGTCATGGAATTTCGCCTCCTTTCTGCTTCAAACTGACTTTAGAATGATTTAAGAGGTTTTATTTTATCATCTGATGGTTAATAATCCCATTAATCCATCTGATTGCTTTGGGTGAAGAGACTCTGTCTCAGACGAGCTGCTGTGGTCCCAGCATGTGGCTCACCTTGTGCTCCCCCACCCTGAAGTTACTCCTGGCCGGTGGCAGTGACGTGGCTGCTCCAGGTGTTACAGTTTCCAAGTGAGCAAAGAAGAGATTAATTTAACTTTTCTGCCAGCGCCATCTCAATTGTGACTAACCTGGTTCAATAAAGGTTAAATTATAAATCAAGAGAATATATATATATCTGGGGAATTCCATAACAAATATGTTACTTTTTTTAATGCCGTCTGCAGGAGGACATGTGTGTATGCTTTTTAAGCATGGAGCTTTTCAAGCTTTTTAACAGTCTGGAAGTTACCTTGATGCGATGTGTGATGCTAACATCCATGAGCTGTCTGTAAATTGCTCCAGAGGTGTTTATCAGGTTGCAACAACAGCATTTTTCCTTTTAGAAGGGTTTATTTCTCTGTAACTTTTACATCTTAGATTTATGCAGAAACGCAGTGGTTTGGGAGCGTTTTCCACCTTGTTGGATTAGTAGCGAGAGAGACCAGCCAGTGATGTCATGGTGCCTCTCTACTCTGATTGGCTGTCACCGTGTCTTTCCCATAATACCTTGCGCAAGTCTGGGGAAGCCCCCACGTGATCTATGATGTCACTGGAACATCGACTGTTAGGTGTCAACCATCGCTGCCGTAAGTAGTTCATGTCCATCTGTTTTTTTTTTTTTTTTTTTTTTTACCCTTCAGGGGAACTAATTCATCCACATGGGGTGTACAGCCAGTAGCTACATTCTGAGTGCCGGTTCCAAGCCCGGATAAATGAGGAGGGTTGTGTCAAGAAGATGCAACCCAGAGGAGATAGGAGCTGGAGGTGGCAGAGCTGAAGATGTTGAGATTCTCTTTAGGAGTGACAAGGATGGACAAGATTAGTAATGAACATATCAGAGGGACAGCTCAGGTGGGACGGTTTGAAGACAAAGTCAGAGAGGTGAGACTGAGATAGTTTGGACATGCGCAGAGGAGGGACCCAGGGTATATAGGGAGAAGGATGCTGAGGATGGAGCCACCAGGCAGGAGGAGAAGAGTGAGGCCAAAGAGGAGGTTTATGGATGTGCTGAGGGAGGACATGCAGGTGGTTGGAGAGACAGAGGAAGATACAGAGGACAGGGTGAGATGGAAACGATTGATCTGCTGTGGCGCCCCCTAATGGGAGAAGCCAAAAGTAAAAGAAGAAGAAGACCCTTCAGGGGAACTATTTATTTATTTTTTCTAAACAGTGTGAATTTTAATCATATTGTTAATGTCGTATTATGAATCCCCTGCTTACTGGGCAATAAATAAAAGTGATGCCAGTGAGAATCCTTTGTTTTGTTTTGCCTTAAATCTTATAAAAAAGGTCAGTGGGCCTATACTTTTATTCAAGCACTTTTGATTGTGACCATATAGTTTTCAGGTTCTTTTTGCTCAGGGGCACCGCAGCAGATCAATTTTGGATCTGCATGTTGATTTGGCACAAGTTTTACACCACATGCCCTAATTGCATGCTTTTGGGTTTTTTTGTTTTATGTTTTCTAATCAAAGGCACTGACCTCTTGACCTCTGCACATTTTATGTGTGCTCGTCAGATTTTCAAAGTAAACACAAGAATCAGGAGCAATTTTAAAGGACATGTCTCATGTTTTTTAATGTCCTAGTTAGTAAGACAACATAAAAGTACTCATGATTGTAAGTGTCTCTGCACACACGTGCTAATAATTAGTGATCGCTGATGTATTTTATTCCTCTCACTCTGAGCGTTAGCAGATGCATTTCCGGAAAACGTTTCACTTGGCAATTCTCTGCATTTTTTAGGGTGTGACGTCCTTATTAGCAAAACAGAAACATTCCAATGACTGACAGACAGAAGGAAACAAACCTGCTCTGTCCGAAAATGAAGCTTCTGAGCTGCTGTTTGAATGTGACGGCTCTGATTTACAGACAGGAGATGACACGTTTCACCCTGAAACTCTTAACTTTTTCAGAGCATCGGATTTTGAGCCTAATGTGTTTGTGTGGATGCTGGTTACTGCAGCTGTTGTGTACATGGACGTGGGACATCTGACTGTTTTTACAGACTGCCTGGACACAGAGATGGATTTGTTACATTGATAAAAGTCAGAATAGATTATTTCTAGTAATTAATGGACATTATTTAACGTGCCACGATTGAAAGAGAGGCAGAGCTGCAGCCGTGGCAATCTCACGTGCGTGTGCTTCTTTAATCGTGTGAAGTTTACATTTGGAAATTAATCCATCTCACATGTTCAGGATTTTACCCCTTTTGTGTTTTGTGGCTTTCTAATTTTTAACTTTCAGAGAGTGTAAATTTGGAGCTGTGTGCTGTGATGCTCGCTGTGTGTGTGTGTGTGTGTGTGTGTGTGTGTGTGTGTGTGTGTGTGTGTGTGTGTGTGTGTGTGTGTGTGTGTGTGTGTGTGTGTGTGTGTGTGTGTGTGTGTGTGTGTGTGTGTGTGCGCTGTGCAGCTGATGAGACGCTTGGTTCCCCAAGCAGATGTATTTTTTTTTTTTAGCTTTTATTGATAATGCCACTGATAATTAGTCGTGCACAAAGCTGACCCTGGAGCAGAGATGGATACTGACAGGCTGCGTTTATGACTCAGTGCACGTTAACCTTCTTGGAGCCGCAACTTTTATAGTGACAACATCAAAATGAACAGTTTTCACTTAAAAATGAGACATCAGAACACGACATCACACTTATGTGAATTTTGGAATTAATCTGTGCCTCAGTTCTTTACATTAGCAGCTACAGTCCATTGAAGTGCATGCTGGGACGCTTCTAGTAGCTATGATACTTGTCGGAAAACCCGTGTACTCACCCGTGTACTTTTTTTTTCGGACGTCTCCATAGCTGTTTCTTGCAAATGCCGTATACTTTGAAACCAGTCACAGAAGTGCACAAAGTAATCCATCGGATGGCCACGAACAGCCTAAATCTAAATTCTGATTTCAGTGCGACGTGTCCTTTAAGCATGGAATTCACCAAAGAGGGCAAAAATCAACCAAACTTAAAACTGATAAAATGCTGAAGGTAGTCATGAGGGCGTGACACTGAAAGTACATTAGAAAATAAAAGAACATGTACTGAGTGAGTAACTTCATCCAACATCACAGAGGAGACGTAATCCAATTTAAAAAAAAAGAAAAAAAAAAAGTTTAACGATAGAACAGAGAGAGTTTTAGAACAATAGAGAGATGAGGGGTGTCGCTCCGCAGCTCAGTTTAGAGAATAAGAACCTGTGTAAATAACTGAAACTCTGAGCGGAGCAAGTGAAAAATGACAGTATATAAATAAGTGAAGATATGTACAAGCTATTTAAAGAAATAAGTATACATTCTGGATAAGGCTGGATAGGTAAAAGAACTTTGACATTTCTGTCACATGGTTCAGTGGAGAAGAAAACCTGCCTGGCTAGATTAAAGCTACTGCATGTACGTTTTCAAGACAGCAGCAAATGCTGTTTTCATCCAACATGAATGTGTTTTTAACCTTTTAAACATTATTTATGACCATGCATAACATCAAATGGTATGTTCTATAATCGTACATACTGTATTTACCCGTCAGATGGCCCAGGGTGTTCTGCACAAAACTCTGCCTGAAGAGGGGGTGGGCTCGTGGACGAGCATGCCGGAACACCCACTTCCATAAAATGTCTGAATTCATCCCAAACAAAATATAAATCACAAATAACTCACCCGTTTGTGTCGTTTTTTATAATTTTCTCATTCATTAAATGGGTTCCTTGTCATCTGATGTCTGGCGAGTCTGTTTAAGTTGTTTACCGGGGGTACATCTTCAAAACCTGGAGCGGACATCAAATAGAGAACCTTCCTGATGTTTGTTTTGTCCTGTACTTGTTCATATCTTGTCAGCGGGCGTCCAGTCGACGTTCAGGTGCTTTCTCACATCAGCAGCACAAAAACTGTCACAGCAGAATTCCACCTTATCCTTCACCAAGCTAGCCATTGTCCTGCAAAACATCCTGTTACGTTGCACAAGAGTCTTTCAAAATAAGAGCACACACATTTCAGCATAAACTTAGATTCCACTACCAGCGCATATTGATGACATCATTACCGGTAAGACATCTTTCAAAGTAAGAGCACATTTCAGCATAAACTTAGATTCTACTACCGACGCATATTGATGACATCATTACCGGTAAGACATCTTTCAAAGTAAGCACATTTCAACATAAACTTAGATTCTACTACCGGCGCATATTGATGACATCACCACCGGTAAGACATCTTTCAAAGTAAGAGCACATTTCAGCATAAACTTAGATTCCACGACTGGCGCACATTGGTGACATCATCACCAGTAAGACATCTTTCAAAGTAAGAGCACATTTCAGCATAAACTTAGATTACATTACCATTGATGACATTGTCGCCGGTAAGACATGGAAGAGACAAGAAAAACATCAAGAAGTCTGGACTTTTACTGACTTTTGTTGGCATTGTTTAACCTTTGCGCAGCTTCGTTCCTGCAGCTGGCGTTTTGTCAGGATTTTTAAACTGTAGAAAAATTTGAAGGAATCCACCAAAAACCTCAATTCATCCATATTTCATTTTGCTGTTTTTCTTGAAGGTTTTTTTTCTCATTTGCATTTAGTTTGACTTGGTTCGACCAGTTGAATGTTTTCACACAGTACAGAAGCCATTTCTGAGCACTGCTGTTGCGTTCATGTACCGTCAGAAATTACAGGACAAACTCAGTCTGTTTGCTTGGATTTTTTTTTTTTTTTAATCTGGGTAAGAGATCAGCTTCGCTGGGCTCAGGCACCTTAAATATGCCAGAGTTAATCTTTTGTGTGGATACAATTAATTATTTTGCCACAAGCAACTGCTGAATTTGAAACAACAAAAAAGTTATGTAATTTCCGACAGTATTTGAACTCAGCGTCAGCAGCAGCTGCTGCATGCGCTTATTATTTTGTATTAAATAAAACAATATGAGTGTAGGAATGACCATCCAGCCCTTCTGTACATGTGGCAACAGGTAGATGATTCAGATGATTATATAAAGAGCTGTTCTGGAAGACAGAATTCACGTTCTGGATCAGCTGCAGCTGGTGGAAATAACCGCACATGTGGAGTCAATGTGCGGTACTGCTCTGATATATTCAGTCATCTTTACACTTATATTTATTCCCCCTTTTGACAGTTTTCTGTTATAAATCAATATATATGCAGTGTTCAAGCTAGGATAAAATTTTAGCATAGTGGTAATGTCAAGGGAGCGAAGTGACCGAGGTGGGGGGGATGGTGCGGAAGGGGGGCAGCTTTTGAAAATTTAAGCTAAAAATTGGCCATTCATGTCCAGAAGGCTGGGGAAGTGTGGTGAGTGGGCGATCTCATTCTGGGTTAGCCAGTACATGGCCCTCAGTGAGACAGTCGGAGTCCGTGGACATTTTTATCTCAAGACTTAAAACCTATTTTTATTCTCTTATGAATAGTATTTATTTTATGTTTTATTCTTTTACTTCTGTTTTTAATTAAGTATTTGAACTGTTCTGGGTGAGGCACCTTGAGACAGCTTTTGTTGTAATTTGGCGCTTTATAAGCTGATTAAATTGAACTTGAACAACATTTTATTGAGTCTTAAAGTAAATAAATATGAAATTGGTTACTGGATCCTTAAACTCTGGACATAATAAACTCTACATGGTGGATCCTTGATCTCTGGACAGAAACAGAAATAAAATCTGTTAGTTTTTGTCAAAAGCATTTCCTTTCAGACATTATTATTGGCATGAATGTCTTTCCATATCTGAGCTGAGCTCTTGCAGATGTGCTGCAGGTCAGGTTTATAAAGAATGCAAGATGTCTCATTTTGGGAGGAAAAAACGTTTTAGTTGATTGTAGTTTATTGTCTGTATTGCAACGTTTAGAAAGAGGTGGCGATTTGTTTTGAAGTTATTAATTCCGAGCAGACTCTGTCTCAGCAAAGAGCCGCGCAGCGTTTGAAGCTGTGGCAAAAGAACGGAGGACGATTCTCATTTGTTAACTGCAACAAGACAAGAGTCCCAGTTAGCAACTTTAATACACACAAAAATGACTCATGATATTTTAATGGCTTTGAGAGGGGTTAAGAAGTGGACTTACCGCTTCTGAAGAGCAGTGAATCAAAGCGCCACGAGCCATTGAATCGAAGCATTGCTTCATTCATGCTTCAAACTGGAGTCGCGCTACAGAAACAGTTGATTACACGGTCCAAAATAAGTGTAACGGTCCAAAATTATATCGTAACAGGCCATAACGCAAGTTTGCACTAGCTAGAACCCTGTATATGGCTTAGTAACATAATACAGGGATACAGCAGTGACCACGGCACACCAGAGGTTTTTTCTTTATTGGAGCAAGACGGAGCGCGCAGCGTGTCCTCAGACAATGAGGATTCTGATGATGGAGATGATCCATCTCTTTGTCTTGACGAGGAACCACAGCAGATAGGTCCACTGACGTGCACACAGATCTCCACAGCTTCTGTTTGCAGTTTCTCCAGGACTCAGGCACTATGAGCTCCGTCCCAGCGTCGAGTCCTGGAACTCAGAAATGCAGACACACACTGCTCCAGCTGTGGCTTCAGGCGCGTTGAAGCGTAAAGCGTTGAGATCAGCGTTGGCTTCGGTTTTGTTAAGTTCTTCTTTTGTTCCTTTTGCGCTCTTGCTTAGCAGGCTATTCGGTGATAAAGCTCTTTCGTCTACCTTTTCTCAACGAATTGTGCCTTTTTTTTTTTTTTACTTTTTCCCTTTGTTCAGGAATCATCGTGTGCCGTGTGACTGGGCCATAAAAGTGACTTGAGTTTTATGTTTTCATTTATTTTGCTGTTTGTTTGCTAAATCAATCAATCAATCAGTTTTTTTATATAGCGCCAAATCACAACAAACAGTTGCCCCAAGGCGCTTTATATTGTAAGGCAAGGCCATACAGTAATTATGTAAAACCCCAACGGTCAAAACGACCCCCTGGGAGCAAGCACTTGGTGACAGTGGGAAGGAAAAACTCCCTTTTAACAGGAAGAAACCTCCAGCAGAACCAGGCTCAGGGAGGGGCAGTCTTCTGCTGGGACTGGTTGGGGCTGAGGGAGAGAACCAGGAAAAAGACATGCTGTGGAGGGGAGCAGAGATCAATCACTAATGATTAAATGCATATATATATATATGAAATCTCTGAGAGGGACTCCAAGTAGAGCCACTGTTTCTTCACATTGGAAGAAGCCAGCTGAGGTAGTTCTGGTATCTGGTGAGGATGCCCCTGGTCGTCTGCTTATTGAGGTCTATCTGGCACGTCCAACTGGTAGAAGGTCTCATGGAAGACGCTGGAGGGATTATATTTCCCAGCTGTCTTGGGAATGCCTCAGGATCCCCCATGAAGAGTTACGGGACTTAGCTGAGGATAGGATAAGTGTGGGATGAGCTGATTGTCTGCTGTCTGCTGTCACCACAACCTGGACCCAGATAAGTGGCAAGAAATCATGATGATGATATATGTTTGTGAAACACTTCCATCAGTAGTGATGGGTATTGATGAGATTTTAGCTATCGATTCTGCTTATCGATCCTTATCGATTCCCTTATCGATACCGCTTGTGAATTTTCTGTGTACTAAAAGTAGGCTTTACAGGTTTTCTATGTCGACAACGTTTTAATGAATCTTAAAGTAAATAAATATGACATTGGTCACTGGATCCTTGATCTCTGTACATAAATAAAAATAAACAAAATCTGTAGAGACTAGAGTTGGGTATCGAGAACCGGTTCCTTTCGGGTATCGTTAAGAAATGATTCGATCCACTGACATCAATAGCCTTTTTGCTTAACGATTCCCTTATCAGTCCTTCAAGAGCGCCCATTATTTTTGGGGTGTTTGTCGGGAAAATGATCATGTCTCTACGTTGATTACAGAACCCCTGCAGGGTCTGTAGCAATGAAGCATTGATTTGACTCTCTATTGTTGGTTCTTTGTTTCTTTGTTTTCTTTTGTTTATTTCACTTTATCTTAATTTTCCCACTAAAACCTTAACGAGCATATGTCTGTGAGTCATATTTGCCCTTTTTATGTTAAACCGACTTGTTATGGTCTTCTGAAACAGATGATAGATGTATTTTATAACTTAAAAATGGGACCGATGCTAACGCATTAGCATGTCTATGGCATTTTCAGTGTTAAAGTTAGCATTAAGCTGTTCGCATCTCAGCACGTTTGTATGCATTTGTTTTCTGTATAATAATTAATGGCTCAGCGTTTGTTGTCGTAAAAGAGTCAAATGTATTACAAATTATATTTTTGTTTATATATTAATAATAATAATAATAATAATAATGCTACAATACAATAAGTGTTTCCTGTGAACACCTAGTGACTCTTACACTTCATCCCTGTCTTATTTAAGTTTAATGACAGTTTGTTTTGGTCAAATCATATTTTCAATGTGTTAATTTCTTCAGTGATTTCCTCCAGAACTATCTGCCAAACTAGAAAACTGCTGCATCCTAGTAAGAGCAGAATACTACTGGAATGAATTTGAATAAGGAAACTTGGGTTTTTTCCTCACTAAATGGATGCTGCACTCACTCCAGTTTATTGTCTGGAATAGTCCCAGATTGCATTTCAGAGCTTCTAGAATTCAAACATTTTCATGCAGGTGGTATTTTTGGGTAATTTTGGGTTTCAGTTTTTTTTTTGTTTTTCACCACTTTCATCCCTGAATATGTCAATCGTGAGTCACTTTTGTGCAGATTAAAGTCACTAACTGGGACTTTATAGTATCTAGAGATTATAGTCCCCAGACTATAAAGTCTGGGGACTATAATTGATCACAAGCTAAATTTTAATGTTAATACTGACATGTTGTGTAAAAAGGGTCAACAATATCTGTTCTGTCTTCATAAATTGTCTTATTTTCAAGTGGATAAGACTATTATGATTCTTTTTTACAAATCTTGTATCAAGTCTGTTTTAACCTTTTCTATGTTGTGCTGGTATGGGAATCTCAGTCTTAAGGCTAAAAATTCACTGGTTAAAATAGTGAAGGCCTGTGGAAAGGTACTGGGAGGACCACAGAGTACATTGTCTGACCTATACCACAGAGGAAAGCATTGAGTATACTGTCGAACTCTGCTCATCCTCTTTTTAGTGACTTTCAATATTTACCTTCTGGCTCACGGCTCAGGTTTCCCTCTGTGAAGGGTAACAGATTTAAGTTCTCTTTTGTTCCTGCAGCCATTACTGTTCTGAACACAGGCCAAGGAAGGAGTTAAAACTGTGGAAGCATTTTAATGGACTGTATGTTTTAATGTTTGGACTGTGTAATTGTTTGTGATGCTGCACCACGGTACTGATATGTGTTCTGTGTGTCATGTGCTTTTAATTTACACGTATTCTCAAGCTGCAAACTAATTGCCCCATGGGGGACACAAATAAAGTGAAGTGAAGGGACTCCTTCTTGTGGCGAGAAAGAAACGAGAATCATCCACCGTTCTGTTCACACAGCTCCAAACACTGCGCGGCTCTCTGCCGAGTCAAGTTAGAACGATAGAGTCCAGTCTGAATTAATAAATTCAAAGTGAAACGCCATTGAAATCAAATGACACCTCTTTCCAAACGTTGGAGTACAAACAAACTGCAATCGATCAAAACATTTTTTCCTACCAAAATGAGACGTCCTGCGCTGACGTGCAGCAGCCGGCTGAGCTCAGCTCAGAGGTACGGAGAGACATTCATGCCAAAATGTCTGAAAGGAAATGCTTTTGACAAAAACTACAGATTTTATTTATTTTATTTATGTCCAGAGATCAAGGATCCAGTGACCAATTTCATATTTATTTACTTTAAGACTCAATAAAATGTTGCTGACATAGAAAACCTGTAAAGCCAACTTTTAGTACTCAGAAAATGAGGTATCGATAAGGGAATCGATAATGGCATTGATATCGATAAAATCTTATCAATATCCATCCCTAGTAGAGAAGTGATCATTTTCCTGACAAACACCCCCAAAAACAACAGCCGCTCTGAAGGACCAATAACGGAATTGTTAAGCAAAAAGGTTATTGATGTCAGTGGGTCGAATCATTTCTTAAAGTAGACCTGCATTGAAATAAATGCAGTCAGATCTTTGGACCAAAAAATGACTTACTTTTACACATAAGATCCTTCTGAGTGTAGTAAAGTAAATCTGCAAGCCCAGATCTGTCCTTCACCGGAGAAATCTTCATTTAAAAATGACAAATTTACAGCTAAAATTTAGCCCTCCGCAAAACTGTCATCACATCCAGGACGTTGTCGAGACGTCAAAGAGAAGACCCTATCCCAGCATGCATTGCGCGCGCCAACTGTAATTTTTGGATTTACGTCAGTTTGCATCTCTTACAAAAGCACCTTTTTATTGTCTTATACAGAAGAATCGACTTTTTTAAAACTTCGTATTGTCTTGCGGTACGTTTGGTGAGGACACATTTCTTTTTATTTTTGCTTGAAAATTATTTTTGGGGACTTTTTCATATGCCCGTTTGACTGAGTGGTGTTGCATTGAAAATCTACTGTCTTTAGCCTCCAGTGTTACTGTCGCGGGGTACGGATGCAGGACCCACAAAGAATCCAAGCCATTAAAAAGATACAAACCTCTCTCAGTGGCCACGGAGCTCTGCGGCTGCGGTTACCGAGACCGTGCGACGCTGCGGATTTTTCCGCAAGAAGTCTGTCCTTGCAGGCGGCCGGCCACTCCGCATCAAAACAGCGGGCATAGTATCTGGACTTGTTGCCAAGTTGGCCGCACCTCCATTCAGTAGACAGGGAGAGCAAGAACGTCGCCCGCTGTCGATGTCGCCGCTGATCTGAGCATGCAGAGCTGTATCTCACATTCATTGCAGCTTACTTTTGGATGTTGAAACCAGGATGTGTATAACAGTAACATTACTAACAGATAAAAATCAATTTCAGTGCGGGATCGGACTGAAGGCGCGAGCGCTCCGTCTTCACGTCATGGCAATATCCCGGATGTACAAACAGTTTTCGCGGAGGGCCAAATTTTAGCTGCAAATTTGTCATTTTTAAATTAAGATTTCTCCGCTGAATTACAAATTTGGTAGAGATCTGACCACATTTATTTCAATGCAGGTCTACTTTAACGATACCCGAAAAGAACCATTTCTTGATGCCCTACCCATCAGTTGATATCATTGACAACTGATATATTGATTGGGCTCCAGTAACTTTTGGAACCAACTCTATAGAAAAAAATCGACATGTCTCCATATCGTCTTTTGATTGGATGTTTCTCAGGATGTTCCTTTAGCAGTTCTGGGATGTTGCTCCTGATTTTGACATTTTCTGAGATGATCCTTATTCTGTCTGCAGGTGGTGATGAGGGGCACCGGGAGGAAGCGTGGGGTCCAGCCCTGAGGAGGCGTCCTGCGGCTGGGAGGAGCACCTCCCTCCTGCGGCGCTCTGGGACGCTACTTCTAAGATGTCCCTCAGCAGCGGTCCTGCAGGCGGGAAAGGTGTGGACTCCAGCGCGGTGGACACGTACGACAGTGGTGATGAGTGGGATATCGGTGTTGGCAATCTGATAATTGACCTGGACGCCGACTTGGAGAAGGACAAGCTTGAAATGTCTGGCAGTAAGGAGGGAGGCGGCCTGGCTGGCCCTCCGAGCGCTGTGGCTACTTTGCCTGACAACATCAAATTTGTTAGTCCAGCCACCACACAAGGCAAAGAGAGCAAATCTAAATCAAAACGGAGTAAGAACTCAAAGGAGAGTGCTAAGGCCCTGGTCCCAGACAGCACAAAGAAGGAAGCTCAAGCACGGGCCTCTGGAGATCCCCTTCCCCAGAACACCAACTCTACCTCCACTAAAGGCATTGAGAAGACTGGTAAAGCCTCACGGACTCTCACCGCTGTGAAGAAGGACAAGGAGGGCATGCCTGGTAAGACTAAAAAGGATAAAATGGAGATTGTGGCCACTGGAATTATTACAGAGAAAGACTCTGGGACCCCCATCTTGCAGGTAGGGGTCACTCGCAGTAGCCCATTTGAATGCCAGCAACAAAACTTGGAGTTAGTTGCCGCTGAGTATCTTGGAAATATGGCACTGGACTCTGCAGGGATTGGTCAGCCTGTAACCATGACAGTGGAGCAAGAGGAGGTGGACAACAGTGAATGCAGAAACCTGAAGAAATCCAGGAGTGAGAAGGTAAACAAAAACATGACGTCATACAGTACGTTACTTTACCAGTGATCACATGACCTTTAACAGTGATCAAAGCCCTACCGTGCCTGAGTTCAGGAGGTCTCGCGCGGTTCCTTGACATAGGCTTCAGGAAGTGGTGAATAATATGGAGAATGGTGCACATTCCAAACATCCCCTGCCTTCAGGGGTCAAGGGGCAAGACGCAGTTACACCTCCATAACCGTCAGAGTGGTATCGATGCTGATCCCCAAATCCTGTTTAGTTTTACTGCCACATGCTGGGGACGTGAGTGTGTGCTGAGACACGTAGAGAGGACCTGGGAGCAAGAGACACTGTTTTTTGCCAGTGCTTTTTAAAAAGCTGTTAGTTCAGGAGGTAACAGGCTAATAGTTCTAGGGTTAGGTTAGGGTTAGTATAGATAGATAGAGAGCTGACATAGCAAGTCAAAAAAATCAGTCACGTGACTCCTGGTGCCATCTTGGTTCCAAAATAGCGTTGGCTGTTAATCTGTCTGCATGTAAATCCAGCTATTTTATTTATTTATTGGCTGAAAACAGTGTTGCCACAGTTACTTTGAAAAAGTAATCCAATTACTGATTACTCCTTGAAAAAGTAACTTAGTTACTTTACTGATTACTCAATTGTAAAACTAACTAAGTTAGATTACTAGTTACTTTTTTAGTTACTTTCCCCAGCTGCTGACAACAACCCTCTGCCACCTCAACATGACAATGATACCTGTTTTGCCAAAACTCACTTTATAGTCACCGTTTCTTGGCTTCAATGAAAATAAATACTTGTTTTATAAAAAGTAAAATAAAGACCTCTTTCTTGACCTCATATTTAACTGTTGACAGCACTGTAACAGTAAAACTTGCCATTTCTAACCTACATTGTTTATAAATGTGACTGTTAAATCCTTTCTAACATTTAAATTCTCTCTAAACATTTTACTTGTCGACATTATTATTATTATAAGTAGTATTAGTAGTTGTAGTAAAAAAAAAAGGATTCAAAACTGGACCTTTAATCTAGGGGTGTTGGGGGGGGGGGGGGGCACATCCTTGCCCCACGCCCCCATTCCATCTGGATTCGCCCCTGCTTTGGCGTTTGAGCACAAAGAATGGATAACATTTATTTATGCAGAAAACATGACCAGATTTACAGGTAAGAAAGTTTTATTGCATTTTCACATCATGTGGTCCTCAGAAAGAGAGTTTAGGTGCATTTGAGTGGAAAATAGTGTTAGTTGTTGACGCGTTGCGGAGGATCAGCTGTTTTTAGTGAGCAGATACGGAGCAGCTCAGCTCAGAATTCTAAATAAAGGAGAGAAAAAAGCATAAAAATGTCTTTGTAAAGCTCAGTGCAGGTGTGCTGTTGTCACTGTGCTTTAAGAGGTGAGGACGAGTCGAGCAGCTGCAGAAAACCATGGATGAAAAGCTCACAGCTCGCTTAAAGTGGGCAGTTCAGTCGAACCCCGACCTCCTGCCCACAGACCAAGTTTAATGCTGCTATCGACCCACAATGCAAAAATAATAGTAACACACAGTGACTTGGAGAAGTAACTTTAATCTGATTACTGATTTGGAAAGATTAACGCGTTAGATTACTCGTTACTAAAAAAAGTGGTTAGATTAGAGTAACGCGTTACCAGCATCACTGGCTGAAAATGACGGGTTGTTGTGCATTTGGAGGCCCAAATAGACACAACAAGGGCTTCAAGATGTACAGATTCCCTTCAGATCCAAACAGAAGAAACATTTGGGAAAATAAAGTCAGCGTGTTGGATGGAAGCGACTTCATCATCAAAGCTTTGAGAGGTAAATTTATTGTTCAGTCCCATGTACAGTACTAGAAGCACTCAGAGTGCTAACCCTTACCAAAAAATAGTACTCATAAGTATATAAAAAGTAAACTGGAAGTATATGAGGTCTGTTAGAAAAGTATCCGACCTTTTTATTTTTCAAAAACCTGATGGATTTAAATCACGTGTGCTTGCACGAGCCAACCTTGAACCTTCGTGGGCATGTGTGATTTTTTTCACGCCTGTCGGTTGCGTCATTTGCTTGTAAGCAGCCTTTATGTGAGGATGGGTGGAGTCTCTAGTCGTTTTTTCTTTGCAAGTAAATGGCGGAACGACTGGAGCAGCGCCGCATCAAATTTTGCTAGAAACTGGGCGACAGCCAGGTGGAAACCATTCGGATTATTCAGACGGCTTTTGGTGACGATCCTCTGGGCATCACACAGATTAAGGAGCGGTACAACCGGTTTAAAGACGGCCGCACAACGGTGGAGAGCGAGCCACGCTCCAGTCGGCCATCAACATGCTGAAATGACAAGATCATTTCCAAAGTGAACGCTGTGGTGATGTGGGACCGTCGTGTGATTATCCGAGAAATTGTGGAAGAGGTGGACATCAGCACTTTTTCGGCACATTCCACTGTGACAGAAGATTTGGCCATGAAAAGGAGCGGCGGCGAAATTCATCAGCACAAAGCTGATGGTGCAGCAACAGCGCCACCGTGATGAAGCTTCTCATGGCCAAATCTTCTGTCACAGTGGAATGTGCTGAAAAAGTGCTGATGTCCACCTCTTCCACAATTTCTCGGATAATCACATGACGGTCCCACATCACCACAGCATTCACTTTGGAAATGATCCGGTCGTTTCAGCGTGTTGATGCCAATCGGAGCGTGGCTCGCTCTCCACCGTTGTGCGGACGTCTTTAAACCGGTTGTACCGCTCCTTAATCTGTGTGATGCCCAGAGGGTCGTCACCAAAAGCCGTCTGAATAATCCGAATGGTTTCCACCTGGCTGTCGCCCAGTTTCTAGCAAAATTTGATGCGGCGCTGCTCCAGTCATTCCGCCATTTCCTTGCAAAGAAAAAACGACGAGAGACTCCACCCATCCTCACATAAAGGCTGCTTACAAGCAAATGATGCAACCGACAGGCGTGAAAAAATCACACATGCCCACGAAGGTTCAAGGTTTGCTCATGCAAGCACACGTGATTCAAATCCATCAGGTTTTTGAAAAAAAATAAAAAGGTCGGATACTTTTCTAACAGACCTTGTACTTGAAACATACTTGCATGTACTACTTTTTGGTAAGGGAACCTCCGCCAAGGCCGTGGGGTCACTGACGCCATAACATCTACACACCGTGGAATCACTGAACCTAAAAAAGTCTAACAATGATGTTTGCTCAGTAGTAAAAAAAAGTTTCATCTGCTGTGACTGGATAGCATGTATCCTTAGCGCTTGGCATCACGGTTTATTGCAACTTGCACCTTTCCCAGAAGCTACTGTCATCTGAGCACTGATATTGATATTGCATGTGCTTATACACAAAAACAAATAAGAGACAAAATTCAATTTATTATTCAACTAAACTGTAAATATATGAATTTTTTTAACATTTATGAAACACTTCTCTAAACAAGGCCATAGGGTCACTGACCCTAAAGAGATTCCCTCCTTGGCACAGTGATCTATTTCTTTTTGTCTCTTTCTCTAAAATTGTATATAATAATCATTAGATTATTAATATATAAACAAAAATAAATTTAAGAAATATTACAATTTGAAAAGAAATGCACCCGAATGTGATGACAGCTGCAACTGCTTAATGCTAACTTTTAACATTGAAAATGCCATAGACATGCTAACGCGTTAGCATTGTGATCCGGATCACCACTAAAATTTAATCACTTGTTCCTCTTGTCATTTCCAACAACTCCACAAAATTTCATCAAAATCCGTTCAAAAACTTTCGAATTATCCTGCTGACAGACAGACAAACAAACGCGACCGAAAACATAACCTCCTTGGCGGAGGTAAAAACTCACCTAAACCGTCATTGTATAAACCAGATATTCACAGGCTGCGCAGTGAAAGCAGCAAAGTGTCAGATCAAATGAGTTGATACTTTGCTGCTTTCTTACGCTGATTACAAACAGATCAGAAAAGTCTGCAACTTTACAACATGAAGTCAGTAAAAGAGGAAATGTTCAGCTTCCCTTTGATTTGGAGGTGATGATTGTAGAAAGAAAAGCTTGTTGAGGGTCAAATTAATCCAGAATAAATCAAAATCCAGAGATGGAGAACTTTAAAACTGTCACACACGTCGTTGTCATGACATGGGGTTACAGAGCTGCAGCTGCATAAATCAGGCTTTAAATTAATTAAATAAATCATCATAAATTGTAAATTTGATAGCTTAACTATTTTTATATTTATTTTGAGAGTACCTTTACCTGGATGAGTTGCTGTATGTGGTTAAATGATTTAAAAAAAATCTTGAAAACATTAAAGTTCATTCAGTAGTTCATCGCAATTGGACCCAAAATGATGCCATGTAGGGGTGCAGCTATTAATTCTATTGATTATTCTGGCGATTAATTGAATAATCAGATTAAAAAGTACTTTTGTGTTTTTAAACATTATCAATAGTTCAGGGCTGTCCCTACTAAGCAATGGCACAATGTCGCTACGCCAAAGTCTTGACATTTTGCTGAAATGGTGATGGGATGTGGCTTTCTATTTAGTTTTTTTTTAACCATTTTTAAGTTGGTGTGTGTGTGTGTGTGTGACAACAGTCCTCCTGCAGGGTGCTTAGGGCCAACGTCTCGGGATCCCCCAGTCAGAGGTGGTCAATGTGGCATGGGAAAGGAAAGTCTGGGGTCCCCTGCTAGAGCTGTTACCGCCGTGACCTAATAATCACATTATAACACAAGTATATTATTAATGTTTTTAAATGAACATATTGTCAAAAATTTCAAGATGCACATAGAACCTTTATTATTAAAGATACATTACAGAGCCTGACTGTTTCATTACATCTTGCCCTTTGTTGTTCCAGGCAAATGTTATGTTAAAGGTTGACCAGCAGGTGTCGCCATATCTACTTGTATCAAAAGCTTCAAAACACTGAACCAGTGGTTCAAAATGCTTCAGTTTCTCCTTCACTAATTTTTATCAATAAAATGCATCAGTAACCACTAATTATTACCACATGTGCCCAGATAGACTTACAATCATAAATACTTTGATGTTGTGTTGTGAACCAGGACATTAACAAACGTGTGATGACCTTAACATACTGAAGAACGAAGTAGAGATTCACTCACTTGGATCTCGCACAATGTCTAATCCGGTATCTGATGCCTGCTTCTCTGTGACTGTTTCTGGCATCAAAATCACCATTTTTCTCTGTTTCTTATTGTCTGTCTGCAGATTTTGACTCATTTTTGTTTGCTGTGGTACAAAGCTTTTTTTCTTTTTTCTTTTTTTTTTAGTTTGGTAGCACTGTATAAACATATGATGTATAACGTGCGCCTTTAAAACAGACTCATGTATAGTGCACACAAAACATTTTAGCATAAATTTAAAAATGCATAAATACGCAAAAATGTGCAAATTAATTCTTACATTCCTATATCTCAAAATTGCTGTCAATCAAAACAGGATTCAGCCTTTCGACTGATCATCCAGTCATTATGTGGAAGTCCAGCATCCAGGTCCGCCCACAGCTCCATTCACCCCTAGAGATGCTGAGTGTCCAGGGGCGGGACAAAATTGACTGCCGAGTTTCGAGGCAATGAAAAAACTGTTTCAGGCAGTTCCGTTGAACTGAACGGCTGCTGGACTTCTACCATTGATTTCTGTTTAATCCTCTGGATGCAGCCTGTGAGCTGTTGCCAACAGCCACCATCTTGTTTTGCGTTATTCTGCATCACCAGGCTTTAGATCAAATAGAAATCTATGATGCACTGACTTAAATTTGGGTTAAAGTGATCTGAAGATGCTGTTTTGTGCAGCATCCAGATGCTGCGACAAACTGAAAAAGAATTGTCAGCTGTTAAATAAATAAAAAATAATAAATTGTGTTGTGAGCTTTCATAAGTGTGTATTATATGTAATATTAATGTGGGGAAATGAGTAAAATTTCTGAAAAAAAGCAGGTGGCAGCATGTTTACAGGATATTATATAGCCAAACAAAGCTGGTCTTTTGATTGATCTTGTCCATCAAAGTTCACCTGATGCAGTGGAGTTTGTTCTCATACATTTAGTGTTTTCAAGCTATTGTTGACGCAAGCTAACTGGGTCCCTCCCTCGTCTCCATTTTGGTGTCTGGGAGGGCGGGGCATATCCACGCATTGATATCACTACAGGTGTTTAATGAAAATATAGAGTCACCGTCACAAGGAAGACCCTTGTCCAAAAAACATCCACTTCTGATGGTGTTTTCTGTTGCAAAACTTCACTTCATCACCTATGTTAGTTATTTATCCAAAGTGAATATGACATTATGTAAACGTGATTACTTTGCAGTATTTTTAAAGCAGTAAAGACTGCCCCCTGGTTGTGTGGCAGTGCTATGACAGCCAGTATCATTTTCACCACTTCACGGTATGTAAGGAGTTTGCAGCCGACCTGCTCTGTGTCGGTCTGATCCCGTCAAACCTCAGAAGCTGAGCAGAGCAGGATCTGGTTAGTACTTGGATGGGAGACCTCTTTGGACCACCAGTGGCTGTGTGTGTTTCTCCATGTAAAACTGGAGTTGCGTCAGGAAGGGCATCTGGCATAAAACTTGTGCCAGTTACCGATGCGGATCTGGCTGTATCTGCTGTGGCGACCCCGAACAGAACTGAGAGCAGCCGAATGAACAACAACAACAGTATGTAAGGAGTTTCTCGTGTAAATAATCCTGAAAGCCCTGCGCATGACCAGCAGTGGCCCGGTCACGTGTCTGTAAAGCCTCTATACACATACTGTGGTGTTTGTATCCTTAGGAGGTTGTCCTCCTACAGTGAGGAGAATTTCCACTGGTGTAAGAGTGGTGATATGATATGGTCCATCCCTGCAGATTTCCTTCAATCGTGGAAGTACCAGCTTCCAAATGAACCTAGGGATGTGAATCTCATCACTGACAACGATTCAATACGCACCTCAATACACTACCAGCGATGCGATACATGACGATACTGACGAGACGATGCGATTCACCCCATTCCCATGCGATTTGATAGCAATTCAATTCCTCACAATGCGATACAGTGCAATTCAACATGATGCAAAGAAATTATACCAAAAATTTAAATAGAAAATAAGAAGCTGCACTTCAGTATGATATTGTGGATTTGTTTTACTCCGTATAAGCAGCAAATTTACCAGATTTAGCGTGAAGGAACAGGAATCAGTTCCCTCATATGTGGAACCTGCATCATCACAAAGTCAGAACAAACAGTAAGACAACATCACTCTCAATGAGTGATTAATGTAAGTGACTCACTGACAGACTACCACCTGGCCAAAAGTAATTTGAGATCCTTTCCTCACCAGAGTTTTGCTGCAGGTTTACAATCTGAGGAATCCGAGTGGAGCAACAGCGGCCATATGGTTTAGCAGTACAGTATTCTTTAGGTCCCCTTTACACATAGTACGAATAAGTACAACTCGGGGCGACTCACAGCGGAACAGCTCGTGTGAGCGAACCACGAAAACATTGAGCTGACGGGCAGGCGTGCATGATGCCGCTGCGATGGTTTGTGTACGCGGGAACACAGTGTGAGCAGCTGCGTGGTGTGGTGACACATCACGCTCTGCTGTGGAAAAAAAAAAAAAATACATGCCACCCACGGGATTCGAACCTGCACTTTTGAAAAGTTCTGATTGCCAGCCAGAAACTGTACCACTGAGCTACCATCGCTGTCCTGTAAAAGGTGCAGGAAAATGCCTGAAATCAAGAAGGACATGGATGTATTTGGGGGAAAAAAAACAAAAAAAAAAAACAGACACCATATAAAAATACCACATTTTATTGAATCCCTCTTTTCAAGCAGGCAACACAAATATGATCCATGTGTTCCTCTGTAGATGACCCATGGTCACAGATGTACAGTCATTAAATGACATGAATGACAAGCAGTTCGCTTGTATGTCCACATCTGCTGGCGGCGTATCCAGCTAGCCCCACGTGCGTGTTCTGCCCAACACGCGTGTCTTGTGGACAGCATGCTGCAGGACAGACACCGTGTCATGTGGAACAGAGCTCATGTGGGTGATGTGACATTCAGATCGCCCACTGCGTGTCGTGATCTGATGGTCCGTTTCAGCTGGGGGCAACCTGTCAGTGTGCGTGGCGTGCACACGCTCTTTGCAGCCCATTGCAATAACGATATATATTTTTATGTATGTCCAAGTGAGAACAGCAAGCAGACACACACTCATCACAGTGGACAGTTGTTAGATAATGTCCGTCCAAACACGGTACGTGTTCCCCAGTCATGATGTCCAGAACCAGAGATCTCCACAGCCGCTCCTGTGGCCTAATTTTCGAGTAGATATGCAACATATTATTACTCACTGTTCTCAAACTGTGTGAGTGCCTGTAACAAAACTTTCAGGGGTGAATTAAGTAAGAATTAAACAACTCAAAGCCGTGCATTATACGGTTTGAATGCACTTCGCGTCGTGGTGTTTTAGACTCCGTGTTGTGCATTCAAACTGTATAATGCACGGCTTTGAGTTGTTTAATCTGCTTACACCATGGTCCCACACAGTGAGCGAACACACAAATATTTATTTGTTAATTTTTTCTGTGTTCTCTTCTTCTTTCCCGTCTTCAGTCTTGTCCAGTTCATCCGATGTTAAATCTTTATGCCGTTGCTTTTGCTGTTCTTCTTGTTTGCTCTCCTCCTCTTCCCCTTCCTCAAACATTTTATTTTGGCCAAAAATATTAAAATTCACTTGGAAATCCATGTTTTATCATGTTTCTGTCATTCACCTGTCAAAACACAGCTGATCTGCGCCAACTGATTTGTGCGTTGCTACGGTGACGACCAGAGCGGAGTGATATTACAGTGACTTAACTCGCCGAACTGCGTGTGCGTATACATGAAAATAATGCACGCCAGTTAGACATGGAATTCTCACTGACCATGGTATAAATATATCCTCCTAAGGTACCTCTAGTAGAAAATTTGAAAAAAATTGAAGGGGAGATTTATTTTATTTTATTTTATTATTTTTTTTAATTTGCATTTGAAGTTTATAATTGGTTACAACATTTTTGTGATGGATTTCAGTAGAATTTTTTCAACACAGACTTGTAGGGCTAGACGAGACCTTTAAAATGACACCAGAGCCAACTCTGTAGGTGCTACAGTTTCTGGATTATAGCTATTTGAATTCACGACTACACGCTAATTAGTCAAAAGTTTGTTAGCGCCTATCTCACCTATTGGGAGTCCGTTAGCAAAAATATTCAAGTTCTGGCTGATTTGCATATGTCCCAATCACTCCACCAAGTTTCATGAAAATCCAAGTCGTGTCAGCAGATTCTCTGTTGAATTGACAGAATGACCTTTATCAGGTTCCAAAAACAACGTTTTGTTTTAGTTTATTAGTTTAGTTTAGTGTTTTAGTTTAGCTCATTTGTCGCTAACTTTTACATAATGTATGAGAAACACATTACACAGAAATGCAGCCGTTTGAGAGCATTTTCTGCCATGTTGGAATAGCAGCCAGAGAGAGACCAGTCAGTGATGTCATGGTGCCTCTCTGCTCTGATTGGCTGTGACTGTGTCCTTCACAAGCTGATCTATGACATCACTGTCATTGACTGTACGGCTTTCTACTGCCGCTGCCAGCCGTCTGTTCTTTTGAAAGTTTGCCCTTCAGGTGAACTTTTTATCATTTTTTTTTTCTAGACAGTGTGAATTTAGATGATATTGGTGATGCCATCTTCTGAATCCCCTATTTAAAACCTAATAAATAAAGTAAAGAAATAAATAAATAAAGAAAATTCTTTTTATGATAAATAGATAGATACTTTATTGATCCCAGAGGGAAATTCAAGGCATCCAGCAGCTTACACATTAGACAAGACACACACATTACACCAGACACACAAAATAGGGTTAAGTAAATAAAAGAAAAAATAGACTAATCAATAAAAGCTACTAACTAAAAATAAAAATAAAATTTGTGTGCAAGTACAGCATCCAGTCTCAGAGAATATGACGGAGGAGTAGATGTAGTAGTACAGTAGTGAGGAGGTAGCACAGATGTAAACAGTACACAATGTGAACAGTATAGGTTGTGCAAAGAAGTAAGCAGTGTAAACAGTGTTGGTAGTGCAAAAGATGCCCTAAATTCCCTAAATCTTAGAAAGCGTGGGGGCCCTGTCCCGCTTTGGGCTGCATAGTTAATTCCACTGGAATGACAAACCCTGTGATTTATGTGTCATAAAGGGTCTTCATGCACTGTGCCGTCTGTGTGCACGACACCAGTAACTCCACCCCCCCCACCCATCACTGCTGTACTGTGTTTGTGTTCAGTGATTGTCTGGATGTGTGTGTTGTTGCGATATCTTGACACAGACCGTGTGTCAGTGTCCAACCTTGTGCACACAGTGACATCATTAACATGTACCCTGCTGGGAGCAGTGTCCTCCCTTCCAGTTGTGGCTGTGTCTGGTAAACGTAGTGTATGAAATAGTGTCACACGGACTTCATGGATCCTGATCAGAAGTCTCCTGCTGATTATATCGTGCTGCCTGAGGCCAGGTCAGGATCTGTATTAATGCAAAAAGTGTTTACAGACATTTGCACATAGGTCACATCTGACCACATCCAGACTTGAGGTTGACTGTAGGCTGTAAAGATGAAATTTGTTATTTTATATGAATGTGTATTCATGAGCCATCCAGCAGGTGCTGCTGTTCATGTCTTCATTTTGGTACACCTGAGCGCGGTTTTCTTTTTGCCATAGTGTGTGTGTGTGTGTGTGTGTGTGTGTGTGTGTGTGTGTGTGTTGCTTTTGCACATGCTGTCTATTTATATTTGATTTTTGCTTGTTTCCTTTTTTTAACCATGCTGCTTTAACATTTTTTGTTTGTTTTTGATCAAATTTTATTGATCAATAACATCTTATATCTTTAAATAATATACGTCTGAATTCTGTATATCATAAAAAATATTTTTAAATAAACCGCCTGCCAGTTAGGACTGCATGATATTGGAAAAAAATTGACATGGCAGTTTTTTTGCTTTGTTTGTTTTCAGAAATGCCTCCATCCACACAAATCCACTGAAAACACCTGAAAATGCTGTAGTACATATGCCAGACCTGTATGTGGTGCTGCAACGCTTCCACAAAAAACAGAGAAGATTCAGACTGGAGCATGTAAGGACCTAATCAGTGTAGGAGCAGAAGGCTAGAATGTTTCAAAGTGGCAAAGTAAATAAAGTCTTTTAATCTGATGAGTTTCATCCTTTCAGCAGAATTCATCATCACAGCTGAATTCATCAGAACTGTTATCAACAGAAGGCCACATTTGGAAATTATTCCTGTTGTGGAAACTGCTTGTGAAATAAGCAGCATTTTTGAAGACGTCCCTCCGTGTTATAATACAGTGCTCCGGGTGTGTTTCTCAACTGGAGCTGAAGGAAGCCACCAGCAAGAAGGAAAAAGAATGTATTTTAAAAGCTGAAAGTCCTTTCTGAAATTATATTAGTAGCTTCGCAGCGCTCCATTTATTCACGATCAGCATTTGCCACAGCTATCTGTTGTCTCTTCAGCTTTCTGCTCGTGACAAAAATAAATCCCATTCATGATTCACAAAGGCAAAAAAAAAAAAAGTTAAATTGCACCATTAATAACAACATATTAATTATGAGCTGCTGAGGTTACAGAAGCGGAGCTGTTAGATGCAAATTCAGCATTTTCAGATTTATCCACTCTGGGACCTGTTTTCAAAAAGTAGCTAACTTTTTCAGTCATCCCAAATCAGACAAGTTCAGTTCAATTTATTTTCATTTATATAAGGCCTCCCTCACAAGCGCCAAATCATAAGTCATTTGGTGCTTGTGAGGGAGGCCTCTGTTGTTTGTTTTTTTTTGTTTTGTCTTGTTTTGTTTTGTTTTGTTTTTTCAGCTGCGAACGTGATTTATGTAGCGCAGTGAGGGAGAAGGTGCACGTCACACACTCACAATACCAGGAGCCTTTATTCAAGTAAATTCAGCCTCTTCAACATCTTTTGCTGGTTAATCATGACAAAAACTGAAGCAGATTTTTACTCTCATCACTTGTCTATGTAAACATGCACGCTTAATTTAATTTTACCACAATGTGAGTCCTGCAGCAGTGTGATTACTGCACACGTGCATATCACCATGGTGATGCTCAGGCGATATATCGTGCAGCACTACAGCTGGTGTATCTTTACCAACAGATCTGGCTGCATGAAAATCAGTTTAGAAATGGTTTGTTAGGGCTGGACAGACTCTGATTAATTGGTGCATCATGATGTGTGCCACACCACCATGTCTTGGATGAATATATTTCCTGCTCAAAGTGTAAATCAACAGTGTACGTAATGTTTGTGCCTCCTTTCACAAAGCAGAGGTTTTGTGAGGCCCAAAGACACAGCGTCACTCCACCTCCAGTGCTTGACATCCAGATGATTTAAGACTCCAGTCAAGACTCCGTCCCATTCTTAGTCTTTCGACACCGAGACACGTCAAAGCCACATGACCAAATTAAGCAGTCCTCCCATCAAATCCTCCACACTCTGAGTTTCCGTTTGAATGTGTGTTGAAAGTGCAGACTTCAGACTATATACCAGTTTTAAAATTTTGTTGCTAGGCTCAGTAAAATGTGAATAATGATTAATAATAATGAATAATAATTTTCGCCAGGGTTTTTCCTGAATATTATGGTAATGTGTGGAGTGGCGCGTCATGCTGCACTTCATCCAGAATGCGTGCGAATGGGAGTTCTCTCCCTCTTTTCTCCTCTGGCCAGAGCAATTACAAGGGGAAAAACATGACTTTCATTTTATAATTTGGTGGAAAATGCACAACCTAAACCAATCAAAATTGATCATCAACCCAGTTGTGGAGGTCCTGCGTTCAGCACACGTGCAATCGCCTTCCTCTCTGACCCAGGGGGTAACTCCGCTTTGTCATTGGTGGAAAAGTGCATGATGTAAACCAATCCAAATCACCAACCCCACGTGGGGTTGTCGCTGAGGAAAACCAAAACGCAGCAAAGACAAACTGAAGTGCCACCACTGTCTCCAGGTGGACAACAGGAAGATTGATAAAGTCAGGCCTGTGAATGTCTAACACAAGACCTCTGTCTTGTGTTAGACAGGAATTGTTTTTTCTGAGTGGTGCAAATAATTTGTGTGGCATTTACCACATTTTATTGTTTTGTAAATAGTTGTACAAAAAAAAACACCTGAAGCATTTCTGTAAATAGTTGTATATTATATTATATAACAACTTTGTTGTTTGCTACATTTATACATGTTTGTTTTTTTTAATTACAATTTATATTTGCATTCTACGTAGGTTAGAAAAATGGCTTGTTACACATTTGTTGTTTTGACAGTAAAAAAAAAACACAAAAGAATTTCTATTCAAATTTTCTTGTTTTTGCTGAAGTTAGGCTAATTTTGTCAATACAGTATATCAGAATGAAAGAAAAACTGTAAACTCACACAGGTGAGGTTGTGCTGAAAAAAATGACACAAAACAAGGCAAAGTAGAAAGTTTTTTTTTTAAAGGCAAATTATGAAGGTAAAACCAAAAGTATTCAAAATGGCCAGTTATAATCCTGGACTCCAGAGGGTTAGTTTCTGTACTCCCTGGGTTGCACTTCTTTAAGTAAATAATCATCTGTGTTGAATTTGATGTTTGGAGAAATCTTATTGGAATCCACCGTCAAGTTTTCTTTGCTGTGTTTGAAACTGACTGTGCCCTCTGCAGTATAGAAGTGCTACTACAGGCTAAGCATGTTTCAGTCAACAATTTATTATCCTGTTTTCAGCTTTTTACATCTATTTCATATCATAAAAATAAATGTGAGTCTTGTCCGTCCCCAAGAGACATCCAGTTCTTTGTCAGGAAAACAGGAACAATTAGTGTTATATTACAGAAAGACACTAAGCTGTAGTGTAAAAAAAAAAAAAAAGTCTTTAAGCTGCCATCAGTCAGAACTTCCTGTTTTAAAATTAAGTTATACAAACTACTAAAACAAGCAAATTACTGCCCATCTTTTTAACAGCAAATTGACTATGACTCATGATCATCATCTCCTGCCTGCTATCATTCTTCTATGAGGACTGGTGTGACAGTTTTTCTGCAGTCGGCATGTGAATGCAGCATTATGAGATCAGTATTACTTGTTATTTTGTGCTGTTGAAGATCTGTGTTTGATCTGCTCTGCTCAAAGTTTTTGAAGAAACCTTGTGTTTTTCTTCCAGGTGGCAGCAGATTGGGTTGTTAGCAGAATAGTTTTTTGTTATCTGTTTTAAACAAATTAACATTATTATTATTATTATTATTATTAAGCGTTGTTTCCTGGCAGTCTGTGGAGGGGCCGGGCAGCATGCGGAGGCTCTGTGATCTCTGTTTGCTGACTTTGTGCACTCTTTGTCTCTGCTACAGTGTTTTCTGCTGCATATACAGTTCTCAAGTTCGCTGTCTTCCTCCTCTAGATGGAGTCTCCCGTCTCCACTCCTGCACCTCCTCCTCTGCACCTCCTCGCTCCCATCACCAGCAGTGACATCTCTTCTCCCTGTGAGCAGATTATGGTTCGCACGCGCTCAGTGGCGGTCAACACTGCAGACGCCGCACTGGCGACCGAGCCGGAGTGCTTGGGACCGTGTGAGCCGGGGACCAGCGTCAATCTGGAGGGCATCGTGTGGCAGGAGACAGAAGATGGTGAGGTCAAGGATTCCAGTTTGTACCATTTCCATGACTAATTATAAATACAGACGGCAAAATATGGGCTGGGCCTCGGTAACGGTGAAGAATACTTCTCAGGCTACTGAGAATACTTCTGAGAAATAAAGACTTGTAAAACTGAAAACGCTGTTTTTGTAACCTGATAACACCTGTGGAGTGATTTACAGACATCTCAAGGATGTCAGCGTGCACGTGCATCATACATGGAGATTAATTAATGGAAATTAAAGAGTGGCATAAATACGAGCACTCTGTGGAATAACTCCATTACAGGTCCATTTCTTTCTTTCTGTTTCTTTGCAAGCTTTCCTTTTCTTACTTTCTTTTTTTGTTTCGATTTCTTCTTTCTTTTATCTTTTTTCTTTTTCTTTCCCTTTCATTTTCTTTCTTTCTCGTGATGTGTGACACATGCTGGGACTTGGCTCTGATCAGGTGGCGTGTCGTCCTCATTGCAGGGGACACGTGTGTTGGATGGACAGGGTGTTTAGATGGGATTGTTTTCTTATCTGCAGACTTTCTGGAGAGGTGAAGACTTTTTCATTCATGTGTTCACTGATTAAAGCACATGAACACCCTGCCTACAGTCAGCATGTCTTTTCTCCAGGCTGATGGACCTCAGGGTCCACATCCGCGAAGCAATGCAAGCTCCTGACTTAGCCTAAAATTACCTGGCAAGGAATCTTAGCCTGACAGTGATCCAGCAGGTGTCTGAGAGCAAGTCTGAGCAAGGAGGGGACAGAAACTCCTGTCTCTGTGAGGAGGCGGGGTTGACCCTGTTTCTAGTTATGATGCAGTCATCTAACAGCTGTGATTGGTTGTCACGGAATGGGGGGTGGAGAAATGTAAAAAACAAACGTGCTCTAACTTCCTTGTCATGAATGGACAGAAAAATCATATAAGCTGAACTGCATTAAGACGTGAAATCGTGACAATAACTTTATGATGACGAAACTCAGCAAAATTAAATCAATTGTTACACAGTTTGAAAATATTTGAACGAACCTCATTCACATGCAGAATATCTATATATTAAAAATGTGTGTGTGTGTGTGTGTGTGTGAGTTTATTTAGTAAGTTAATTGTAAGTGCATAATTTTAAATATGTTAAAAATACAGGCAGGACACAAGAAAGTGAAAACACTTATTTCCATTCTGGTCCATTTAAAAATCAAATGTCAAAATAGAAGTAATAATAAATTCACAATGCAGCCAGTCTGCTTTGTGTCAGTCTGATCCCGTCAGATCTCAGAAGCTAAGCAGTGAGGGACCTGGTTAGTACTTGGATGGGAGACCTCTTTGGACCTCTTTCTCCGGGTAAAACTGGAGTTGCATCAGGAAGGGCATCCGGTGTAAAACTTGTGCCAAATACCAGTGCGGATCTGGCTCTATCCGCTGTGGCGACCCCGAACAAAAAGGGAGCAGCTGAATGGACAACACACATAAACAGTGTGTATATAATAAGAAGAACCTAAACAACTTATAAATACATTAAGACAGTAAATTAACATAAAATAATGATGTAGATGGAGCTGGTAGTGTGTTACTGACTCACTGTCATCATACATACAGAGAATGTCTCTGCTTCCTCTCTGTCTTCTCTGTTTAAGACACTCTTAGGCTTCTTAAAAGTCCTCCTCCCTCCTCTTACCAGTTTGGCGCCTTAGGAGCTCTCTTAAGGCCTAAGGTGCTTTTGTGAACAACTTTCGTCTTACCGAGAGAAAATTCTAAGAAATGTCTAAGAATTTGAGGAATTCTGAGATGTTTCTTAGAATAACGTTGCTAGTTTTTAGCCTGAAGCTGCTTCGTGGATACGGACCCTTGCTCTTTCCTCTGCCAGCACTCACATACTTTTTGTTGTTGTTGTTGCTGTTTTAAGGTGGAGTAAAGGTGAGAGACCTACGCTGTCTCCTCCTTTTGTGTTAGTTAGAGTTTTAGTAAACCTCTGCTGGCTGCAGTCAGCACATCAGCCTCCAGTGGAGACACAAACCACATTTATAAAAAGAAATAAACAGAAATGTGTTTCCTGCAGCAGCAGCAGCATGCTGGACCTGGTTTCCTGATACCCAGTGTTACAGTTCCACTGGTTGCAGTATTTTGTACCTCCAGTTTCATGTCTTGATTTTGACATTTTATGAAAACATTTGTTTCTTCATGTTGTCGTGTAATTGACTAGTTAGTTGTGTGATGATGACATTTACATCCAGAGTTTAATGGTCTTGTCGTGTGCAGGAATGTTGGTCGTCAACGTAACCTGGAGGAACAAAACGTACGTTGGGACCCTGCTTGACTGCACGCGGCACGACTGGGCCCCACCACGGTAAACAAACCACACACGGCATCTTCCTTCTGATTAGACTTAACCGCAACTAACAACTTTACCCACAACACTGTGAGGGGAGTCAAATCCCACCACAGTATGTTCTGGGTCTGTGCACTTTCAGTTCATTGGATGTTATAAATCAGATGTTTTTAAAAGTGTTGTATCGCATCATGTCTGTAGCTCTAAAGCTTGAACTGTGACATGAATTAGACGTCATCCAGATTCCAGGGATCAGCGCTGTCGGTTGGAAAATGTGCATTCATACAACCTGTTGAAGTTGTTTTCATAGTTGAAATAATCACTGAGTGACATCACGTAAAAGAGAAAACAGTAGACATTCAATGTTGTTCACCGAGTGTAATGAAAGTTGTATGTTTTTGTTTCAGAGTTGGAAGTCCAATGAACAGAAGGTACACTGATCTTCTGATACTTTCCACACTCAGACTATCATTTTTAGACGATCACCACCTTGTTTTATTTGAAGAAAGGTCTTTGTGTAACTGTTGTCATCTCCTCCACCTCAAGCTCCTTCGCTTTGTGGCTAACACAGCATACATTTTCAGGTTCTGTGATTCTCCCACCAGTGATGTGGAGATGCGTAGTGGCCGTGGCAGAGGGAAGAGAATGCGTCCCAGCAGCACCATGCCGCTGAACGACAACAGTAACTCCTCAGACAACAAAGGCAGCAGCAACAGCAAGACACGAGGGGCTGCTGCGAGCAACAAAGGCCGGCGTGGCAGCCAGACGACTGGCAGCACAGAGGACGTGAAGGCCAGTCCATCCTCTGCAAAGAGAAAGACCAAGCCAGCCTCTGATATGGAGCCCACATCCAGTTCTGAGGACACAAAGGGTTCCAAACGCATTAGAACCAACTCCACTGGTGCAGCAGCTCACCTTCCCCGAAGTAAAAGTGACCCTCTGCCACCTCCACAGCTCGACCGCACCTGCCCCTCCCCTGTGCTTATAGATTGCCCACACCCCAACTGCAACAAGAAGTACAAGCACATTAATGGGCTGAAGTACCACCAGGCCCGGGCTCACAATGACCACGATATCCGATTGGATCAAGATGGAGACAGTGAATATGGGGATGATCCTGCCCTTCATCCTGACTTTTCCTGCAACGGTGCTGCCATTTCACCGGCCCGATCTGCTACACCGAAGGGCCGTGGCTTTGATGTCCCCTCCCCGTCATCGGGGAAGGTGATCTCAAAACAGGTGAAGAAAAAACCTGGGGAAACTGAGCCAGAGGGGACAGATGGTGGAGAGGAGGTAGCATGTTTGACCGATGAGGCTAGCAATGATGGAATGGATGATAGAAAGGCCAAGAAAATGGTAGCAGGTGGCAAGCCTGACAAACTGAACCAGAAAGGCCTGAAAACAGCCCGACTAGGAGTTTCCACTAGTCCTGGTGCCCCGTCATCCTATGCCCTCCAGTCATCCTCTCCTGTACTGGGATCAGTAGTACAATCCCTTCCTAAGAGCCCCCAGGTGAAGAGCATCCAACCTAAACCTTTGTCACTGGTTGATCCTCCTACCAGTCCTGCTCTTGCCAAGGACAAGAAGAAGAAAGACAAGAAAAAAAAGGATGGAGGGAGGGAGGGGGATAGTCCAAAGGCGATGGGTAAGAGCGGAAGGCCAGAGGAAGGAAAGAGCCCATATTCAGATACATCAGACACTTTGCTCAATGGCTCCATGGAAGCTCATCAGAATCGACTGGCCAGCATTAAGGCAGAGGCAGACAAGGTGTACAGTTTCTCAGACAATGCGCCCAGCCCATCAATTGGTGTAGCCAGCAGGATGGAGGCGGGCCTTGCTCCCCAATTGCACGTCAATCAAAATGGAGCTGACAACACATCTGTCAAAACTAGCAGCCCTGCCTACTCTGACATTTCTGATGCCGGGGAAGACGGGGAGGGGAAGGCGGAAGGCCTGAGGGCCATAAAGTCGGAGCCAGACCCGAGCTCCGGTGCAAAGAAAGCACTGTTCCCAACGCAGGCACCCAGTAAGGAGTCATCCTACTACCCCACCTATGACTCCTATTACTCTCCAAACTACACAAACCCCAGTCCAGGAACTGCACCGGTGGCACCTCCTCATGTCGAAGGAGCACAGGGGAAGGTGAAGAAAGAGGAGGAGCAAGAGGTGGGGGACGAAGGCAAATTAAGAGCAGAGCCTCAAGAGGAGAGAAAGGTGGAGCCAGGACCTCACCAGCCCTCAGTCATCCAGCAGCGCTCCAACATGTTCACACAGCCGCTGTATTACAACCAGTATTACATCCCCCCTTATTCCTATCCACCTGATCAGGCCTACCATGCCCACCTACTGGCAACTAGTCCCGCCTACCGCCAGCAGTACGAGGAAAGGCAGCGACATATGGAAAAGAAGGTTGAAGGCAAGGACCGGGAGGTTTGTGGGAAAGAGGATTGGAAACAGAAAGCCTCCGTGCCCCCGACCCTGTGCAGAGCCCCGAGCCTGACTGACCTCAGCGGTAAGGGGGGCCCGAACACAGGCAGGCCCAAAGACCTGCCAGTATCATCAGAGCAGGCCAAATCAGTCATCATGTCGAAGGGAGAAGATGCCAAGATCCCAGCCCTCCAGTCCGAGGGTCTAAAGATGAAGCTCGGTGAGGCAGGGCACCATGGGAAGGAGGAGGTCAAGTCAGGGCTGGAGTCCAGCAGGCCATCGGGTATAGAAACCACAATGTGGTACAGACAGGTAACTGCACCTTCACTGCTCAAAATATTCTGTTAATGTTCTGTTCGGTCTAACTTGTCCTCTGCCCCTCAGGAGCCTGACTCGCGCCTCTGGCCGTATGTCTATCCCAACAAATACCCAGAAGCTCTAAAACCTCAGGAGGAGGACAAATGGAAGGATGAAAGGGAGAAGGAGCGAGAGAGAAAAGCCAAGGAGGAGAGGCCGCGGATGAAAGATGGCCTACAGAAAGAGGAGGCGAAGGAAGGGATGGAGGGCAGGACTCAAGTGTCTTTAGAAGAGCACCGCGGAGGAGTCAAAGAGGCACGCCCCCCCCACGTGCAGTTTTCTTCCCCTCTGGCTCAGCACCAGGGGTACATGCCCTACATGCACAGCACCTACGCCTACAGCCAGGGTTACGACCCCAGCCACCCCGGCTACCGGGGCGTGCCCTCTGTCATGATGCACAACTATCCAGGTAAGAAGATGAGTGGGACACCGTGTGGTCTCAGACACTTGAGGACAGGGACACAGCTTTCGCCTGTAGACAGATTTAATTCAGAGGGTTAAAAGAAAATATTCATTCATTCACCTATTTGTTTTCTGGAAGCAGTGTTTTCACAGCCTGTAAGTGAATGGATGAACTGTTGGGGTTATTTTGGGTGGGTGCTACAAACACGAGACACTATGAATGATATGATTTTGATTATACCGAGTAAACATGATAGCACGCAGCAGTTTATTGATTTATTTTTTCGTTGTTTTGAGTGGGTTCTCAAGCAGTGAATCACGGTTCCCCTGGGGGCTCCCGTACAGCTCACCACCATATCTGGAAGTGTTCCTTTTATTTTTACTTGCTGTGGTCTGTTTGTCAGGAACGAGTGATACCACCTGATTAAGGGTTAACTTTCATTTGTGCCAACATCCTAAGAAGGAGTGGCTGAATAGAGTTAAAAGCAGAGCTGATATCACTGAGCAGCATCCTAGCATGTGTAGCGGGTTTTTCCAGGTGCTGTCATGTGAGACGCAGCAGAGTTGTTGTAGCATCACTGTTGCTGCGTTTCCTGTCATAAGCAAACTGGTACCTGTCTAAAATAACTCCACGTCAGTTCAAAGTGCATCTATCATAAGCCGTTCTAAAGCTTTAAAAACATTTGAGGTGAGTTCAACAGGTCCTCCTGAGGACATGACTTTTTTGGAACTGGGACTCTGATGGGTTTTTTTTTTTTTTTTCCAGATTTCTGGTCCTGTCTGTGTGTCAGTGCAGAGTTGAACCAGGTGCTGCCAAGCAGGCGTTAGCAGCTCATCTGCAAATGTTTTCAGCAGAAAAATGGACATTTTGTCTGGACCTGTTGCTTTATTCCCCGCACATGGATTTAAAAGTTTTTGCCACAGCATCAGAGTCTGTCAAGATCCAGTCCTTCAAATCACATGTTGCATCCTCCAGGACAGCCCAACAATCCTTAGTGCAATCAGTTTCAAATGTTTCAAATTGTAAATAAAAGTTATTCAGCTCATTTGAATCTTAGGTCTTTAATCCCCTATTGCTCCCGGTGTGTAGTGAGCACCTTGTATGGCAGCACCCTGACATCAGGGTGAATGTGAGGCATGATTGTAAAGCACTTTGAGCGTCTGATGCCGATGGAAAAGCGTGATATAAATGCAGTCCATTTACCATTTGTTGTCTTTGCCTCAGGCTTCCTTTTTGCCTCCATTTTGGTCGTGGCTTTGATAGAGTCCCACAGTGTCCTGACTCCACCAGTGTCACCCCATTTGAAAGCATTCTTCTTCCTCCTGATACAGTCATAATAGCTCTTGTGATGTACAGTTTAGTATTTGGAAACCTTGTAACAGTTTTCTGAGGTACAATGGAGTCAACACAAAAGGAAATATAGACAGTTATGGACTCAGCAGCACAATGAATGTTCGTATCATTGAGGAAAATGTCCCAGTCTGTAGATAGGAAACACTCTTTCAGTTCAAGTTTTTTCACCTGGACCACAACTTTACAGTCTAGATTTCTGGTTTATTAAACCGACCAATAAATGGGTAACAGATGGATCACATTATGGTCAGAGTTGCTGGCAGGAGGTTTAACTGTGGCAATTTAAGCCCCCTTAACACTTATTCAGGATCTTAGCTTTCCCAGTGTAGCACTTCACATATTGATGGAATCCAGGCAGGGTCTTATTCAGGTTGCAGTGGTTGAAGTTCCCCAAAACTGGCATAGGAGCCTCAGGTTTGTTCTGCAGGTGGCGGTGAACACAGTCAGCAGTTAGCTGCTCTGGTAGCGTTCCCATCAGGTGGGACGTAAACAGCACACACAAATATATTGGTGAACTCCCTCGGAAGGTACCGTGGTCTCAGAGTTAAACAGAGCAGTTCCAGGTCAGGGTCACAGATTTGGTCTCTTACAGCAGAATTTGAGCACCAGCTGTCTTTAAAGTAAATGCATAGTCCACCCGTGTTTTGCCAGATTTTTCATTCCTGTCCATATGGACATGGGAAAAACCGTCCAATTATATAAAAGTGTCCGGAATGTCACTGCCAAACAAAGTCTCTGTAAAAACCATTAAGCCAGACTCGTGGTATTCATAACAACCCCGGAGATGTAATCGCAGCTTGTCCAACTTGTTCCTCAGAGAGCAGGTGTGCAAAGCAGCATTTGTGGCAACAGCAGCTTAGCAGTCCTCCTGATGCGCTGTCTGATGTCGCCTCTTCGGCCCGTTTCCTCGCCCTCCTGGCACATCCCAGTCTTTCTCCCTGATATCGCAACAGCTCCTCATGAACATTGTTCAGAAGTCCTGAAGTGACTCCGCAGTCCTGCCCTCCCAACAACCAGAGCCGGCTATACGTAGATTAGCTGGTTAGAGCTAGTAGGCCCCGCTGCAAGGCATTGAATGCATTGGCTGGATAAGGCTAGCCATACCAATGCTAATACTAGCACCCAACTCCTCCGTCCTGGATAGCTTGCTCAGCAGAAACAGTTTAAATCAAAGATCACTTTCAGCAAAAAACAAGCACGTTGAGCACACTTGATGGAGACAAACAACGGTGACAAAAACGTAACGGCCAAAAAAAAACAAACGTGCAGCAGGATCCCTCCACCGTGTCGCCAGCAGGGCAGCGCCATCTTGCTGTTAATGGGAATGCAAATATGCTGGACAGCCTGACAGTCCGGATATGACCCGAGTGGAGCGGGAGGCAACAATTTAATTTATTTTTTATCTTTCCCCCCAGGTGAGCTGGTCGCTGTGTGTCAGTGTGTTTCATTTTATTCCACACTGTCTTATATTCTGTGACTGTTTTCAGATGTTATTTTATGACTTTGCACATTTAATTTGGACTACTGTGTGTGTCAGTGTACAACGTCCACTGAGCACATTTTATTGATTTATCTTTTAGTTGACTCGCTTGCTGAACCTCCTTGCACACTAGGGTTATGACTACAATTGTTTTTCAAAACTTTCATTTTCCTGATGTTGCATTTGATGAACTTTTACCCATAGATCACTTTTTTGAAGTTTATTTCATTGGATCATGAAAAAACCTCCCGCACCTAGCACCACATCACTTTTAAAAATACATGAGTTTACACAATACTATTTAAAAATAACGTAACCATGGGCGCAATTTGGTGGGGGATAGGGGGGGCATGTCCCCCCCACCTTTTCAACCAGGGGGGACAGAATATGGTATGCCCCCCCCACCTTCTGACATATATGTGTGTACTTGAAACATGCTGTGTCAGTCTTATGTGCAAACCATGTCAGAATAGTATCTTTGTTTCTGCAAGTTTGTATTTTTAGCAGCATTGACTTGTTTCCAACACCTGTTTCTTGTTTATCACATTCAGAATTTTCTGAGACTGCATTTGCCCAGATTTGAATCCAAAAATAGTTGCCTCTAGGGACTAGTGTCTACACATACGTATCAATGGACCATATGCTAATGTACTGAATGCTGAAAGTTAGAAAGGAAATCAGAAAAGCTATCTGGGACCTCAGAAAGCCCATCTGCAATTATTGCTTGATCTCCAAAATCAGTCTATGCAAGTGAAATTATGTTCAGTATGAGTGTTGTTATTAGTGCCACTTTGAAAATTTTATTCATGATAATTAATTTATCCTAAACTTATGATCTGTTGTTTTTTCAAACTTATGCAAAAACAAATCTTGAGGAAAAAAATACAGTATGTGATAGTTAATAATTATTAAGAGCCTGTTCGTTCATATTTATGAATACATTTTACCACATTGCAGTTGTTTTTTTTTTAATGAAAACTCAACCGTTCATTCTTTTTGAGTTCTACACATGTGGTGATACCATATTTACACCAGGATGTTAATAAAATCAGTGCTGGCTATTCTCAGAATAAAGTACTTATATCCACAGTTTCAAGTTGCATAAGTCAAATGGTGTCCACTTTATGGTCTTCACAAAACATTAAAATTACTGTTCTGGATGCTCAGAATGCATCTGAGCTTATCTAGAAACCGTTGGCTTCTGGGGCCTAAAGCGGCCCCCAGACCCCCGGCCTATGGGCTTCAGCCCTGTGGGCCTCGCACTTTGTCCCCCCCAATTTCTAGTTCTAAATTGTGCCCTTGAACATAACAAGAAAACAATTAACAAGTATCAAGAAATAAACAAGAAAATATATACAAAGAAATATTGCTAAAATATATTAATAAACAATAATTAAAAGAAACAAAAAAATAAAGGTAAAATAGATCAAACTGAACATGCCACTCAACAAAGTCTGCTGCCAAACTGGTGTCTAAACACTTTGTCAACCAGAAAAGCGTCACAGGTGCTTCAAAGTCTGGCTGAAGATGGAGTTAGTGTCCCAACACCATCAGAGTCTGGAGTCTGGCGTCGAACAATCAGAGATGCAGAACAAGTTAAGAACCACCTCATGGAACTGATCTCTGAAGAGAAATTGTGTTTGCATTTTGATGGTAAGAAAATTGACAATAAGGAGTTCCGAGTTGTGTGCTTGAAAAATGACAGAAGAACATTACAACTTGGCATTTTGGCTTGTGACAGTGGAACTGCTGCAGACATCGATATACCACTACAGGACCTGCTTGATGAGTACAATGCATGGAACAGTATTCAGATGATCATCTCTGACACAACAGCAGTCAATACTGGTCGCAAAAATGGTGTTGTAGCCAGGCTTCAGAGAACATTTCGACACAAGGGATTCAATGAACTTCAATACATCGGCTGCCAACACCACATTCTTGATCTTGTTCTGCCACATGTGTTGGATTTCTTTTTTCCTATATGGTCACGGTCACCTAACATTAACTACGAGCAGAGAGAGCATAGAGAGGGCCGACTCCCACAAAATGATGTAATCTGGATGCCATTTTGATTGTGTGTAACTGGGGCAGCTTGGCTGCTGCAGTGGAGTGACGCTTTGGAAACAAAACTTCTCTTGAGTGTACTGCAAGCTACTGTAATACACTTTTACGACAACAAAAGCTGAGCCATTATTATACAGAAAAAAGTGCACACAAACGTGCTGACAGCTGCAACAACTGCATCGGTCCCGTTTTTAAGTTATAAAATACATCTATCAACTGTTTCAGAAAACCATAACAGGTCGGTTTAACAAAAAAATGTAAATAATACTCACAGACATATGCTCTTTAGGGTTTTAGTGGGGGAAAATTAAGATAAAACGAAATAAAACAATGACTCAGCAAAGCATTAGATTGAAGCACTGCTTTGATCTGCGATTCACTGCTTCAATTGGTTCAAGGTTCAAAGCAAAGCTGCGCTGCAGAAAAGTTGATTACAGACCTGCTGCAGGGTCTGTAATCAGTGTAGAGAAATGATCATTTTCCTGACAAACATCCCCAAAAACAACGGCCACTCTGAAGGACCGATAACGGAATCGTTAAGCAAAAAGGTTATTGATGTTGGTGGATCGAATCATTTCTTAATGATACCCTTTGGAAAGGAGTAGAACGCCACTTCCTTGTTTGTTTTAGTGTACTTGGTGCAATTGGTAGCCGAACACTCAGTTCCTTTAGATCTTGATGTTTTTCTGATGTTGCTGGTATGATAGTTATGATCCATGGTCATGAAAAATGCACATAAACAGAAACCTTTGTCTCTAATACGACTCTAGAGTGACACAAAGACTGCCATTGTGCGTCTATAGCAACACCCAGTTACACACATTCAAAATGGCGGCCTGCGCTCAGCCAATTACAATGCAGCATATAGGAAGTCGGCCCTCTCTATGTTCTCTCTGCAATGAGTTTATTGATGAGATTTTGGAACAGTATGATGATTTGCAAAATGCATACATGGGCACAGAAGTGATACCAGAGCACGAGAACCTTGGCTGGAGAGATGATCTTAAATTCCTTTTTGAACTTTGTGAAACATACAAGTTTTACAAAACGGAGGAAAAATGGCCTTGCATCAAGCTGCCATCACTTCACAGTGCCAGGTGGAACTCACAAGGAATTTTTGCACTTATTGCATTTTTCCTTCTTCCAAATTGGCGAGAACATCTGAGGGTAACTTGTGATTTCATTGCAACTACATGGTCGCGGGCCTGGTTTTCTAACCAACACTATTCAGAGACGGATTATGAAGACCTGCTGTCATCAATATCCAAACTTCAGTGTCCCAAAGCTGTGAAATGCTTCTCTACTCACTGGAAAAAAGGAACCATCAGTGCTTGATGTGCCTCGCTCCAACATAGTAGCTGAGAGAGCTGTAAAGTTGATGGAGGAGGTTCGTTCTACTTACAAATAATACAATGCAGACACGCACATCCCAAGCATCTGAAGAGGCGTGCAGGATCAACAGCATATCACCATGAGAAAATCAAAAATGATCCGCACAGCCACGGCGCTCTCAATCAGAAAAAGTTTTATTGAACAGAAAAAAGGTAACGTTTCAGGCTACTTACAAAACAGAATATCTTAACAGCAAATGTATTAACACTAATACTGTACACAAATCTGAAACACAATTAAAAACATGACAAATGCTATATGTACTCATTTTCATGTATTCCTCATGTGTATTGTATGTAAAACTGACATGTTATAAGAAACAGTGTTTGAGAGGCGAGGTGTTTTAATGTGGAATATGAAACTGTCTTAGGTGCAGGAGGTTTTTTCAAGGTCTGGCAAAACCAAAGTCATTTTTGTGAGTTTTAGGTAAAAGTTCATCATTTCTAACCCCAGGCTAATAAATTTGAGATTTGTCATAACCCTATTGCACACCGCCTACCACAGGGGGTCGTTTTGACCGTTGGGGTTTTACATCATTATTGTATGGCCTTGCCTTACAATATAAAGCGCCTTGGGGCAACTGTTTGTTGTGATTTGGCGCTATATAAAAAAAAAAAATTGATTGATTGATTGATTGATAATCCAGATCCAGGATCACTGGCAGAACCGTCTGTGACTCAATTAATTATTTCATCATGTTCTCATGGAGAAAGAGATCTCCTTTCAGTTAGTGTTAAACAGAACCCAAAATGCAGAGAGGCAACCAGACGGGAAGTGAAGAAAAAAATGGGTTATTACTTATTGTCCAAAAAAAAAGATAGTGAACAGTCCAAAACATCAGGGACACAGAAAGGAATGTCAGAAACACGATGAATAACAGGAGTAAAGAAACACAGTGAACAGAAACAAGAATAATCCAGCATCTAATGAAGAACTGTGGCAATTATAAATAGTGATACATAACGAGGAGACAACTGTGAGGTCCACTGGGTGACAGGCCCACGTCCACAAACAGACCGACAGCATTAAACTACAAAGAACCTGGAGTCAGTATCGCGCAAAACAAACCATAAATAAATACCAAACTCCAGACTAGTGCAGAGAAACTAAAGCGGAACTCAGAAATTGCTAAACAGTAAACCAAAGGAACGCGACCACAAACCCCCAGAAACGACAGACAAATGTGCAGCTGTGGATCTTCTTTTATAAAGGTGTGAGAGAACTGCACATTTTTGCATTTTTATGCATTTTTAAATTTCTGCCAAAGTTTTGCATGAGATATAAATCTGTTTTGAAAGCGCACATTAGATGTTGTAAAAAAAAACTATTTACAACAATGATATGTTTATACAGTGCTACCATAAATGGGCACAAATTGCTGTAAAGAGGTCAAACTAAGAAACAAAACCTTGCTTTGTAATCGTGCCAAACAAAATGAGACGATAGAGACAAAACCGGCATCAGGTAGCTGTGGGACTGGACACTGTGTGAGATCCAGATGAGTCACTCTGCTTCTTTCTTCAGTAAGTTAGTGTTTAAAGGACAGGTTGCACATTATTCAATGTCCTGGTTAGCAAGTATTCATGAGTGTACAAACGATAATAATTACTGGACGCTGATGCATTTTAATGCTAATTATTACTGACGGAGAAACTGAAGTGTTTTGAGCCACTGGATCAATATGAAGCTATTGTGTTGAAATGCATCAGTGTTTTGAAGCATTTGCAAGATTTACATTAAACTTAATGGAAACTCAGAGGAGGCAAAGACACTGATTATTCATGAACTGTCAGAGCTCCAGATAAATATGTCTGATATACTTATCAGACATATTATATTGGCCTCTCTTCATTGGCTTCCTGTTAATTCTAGAATAGAATTTAAAATTCTTCTTCTTACTTATAAGGTTTTGAATAATCAGGTCCCATCTTATCTTAGGGACCTCGTAGTACCATATCACCCCAATAGAGCGCTTCGCTCTCAGACTGCAGGCTTACTTGTAGTTCCTAGGGTTTGTAAGAGTAGAATGGGAGGCAGAGCCTTCAGCTTTCAGGCTCCTCTCCTGTGGAACCAGCTCCCAATTCAGATCAGGGAGACGGACACCCTCTCTACTTTTAAGATTAGGCTTAAAACTTTCCTTTTTGCTAAAGCTTATAGTTAGGGCTGGATCAGGTGACCCTGAACCATCCCTTAGTTATGCTGCTATAGACTTAGACTGCTGGGGGGTTCCCATGATGCACTGTTTCTTTCTCTTTTTGCTCTGTATACACCACTCTGCATTTAATCATTAGTGATCAATCTCTGCCCCCCTCCACAGCATGTCTTTTTCCTGGTTCTCTCCCTCAGCCCCAACCAGTCCCAGAAGAAGACTGCCCCTCCCTGAGCCTGGTTCTGCTGGAGGTTTCTTCCTGTTAAAAGGGAGTTTTTCCTTCCCACTGTAGCCAAGTGCTTGCTCACAGGGGGTCGTTTTGACCGTTGGGGTTTTACATAATTATTGTATGGCCTTGCCTTACAATATAAAGCGCCTTGGGGCAACTGTTTGTTGTGATTTGGCGCTATATAAATAAAATTGATTGATTGATTGATAAGCAACCTACCTCAAGGTTTAGTTCTTGCACATATCAATATATGTAGTCTGAGGAATAAAATTCATGACCTCTCTCTATTTTTGCAGTCAAATAATATTGATATTCTTGCAATTTCTGAAACCCTTCTGGGCAGTTTTATAGACAATTCAGAGATTTATATAAGAGGCCTTTCAATTTATAAGAATGATCGAAATAGGTTTGGAGGTGGTGTGGCCATTCTCATACGTGACCGTTTTCCTGTTGAATTGAGACATGACTTGATGGTGTTATGACTGCAGGTACAAAATTAGATCAAACTTTCACAATGACTGATAAACACACAGACCATCCGTCGGTGCTTCTGAATAGTGACAGTTTAACTGGGATGATACAGAGTTATGAGTTTGGAATTACAACCTTCTCAGGATACTGAACATCATATACAGGATCTGGAATATGAGATAGATCCGGACAATCATTTCTTTTCCCTCATAAATAGTAACTGTCAGTATTACACAGAGGACCAGTACAACTGCATTAAAAGTGATGGGGAACTCTCATTAATCCATTTTAACAGGAGGAGTCTATATAAAAACTTTGTGAAGATAAAAAATTATTTAAAACAATTTTGTCAACCTTTTAGTATAATTGCTATAACTGAAACTTGGCTTACAGAGGTTAATGAAACAAGCTATGAGTTGGAGGGTTATGAATTCAAGTGCTTGAATAGACAAAATAGAGGGAGGAGGCGTGGCTTTGTATGTTGACAAGAATCTTAATTACAAAATTAAAGAGCAAATGGCAGTGGCTGTGGAAAATCTTCTGGAAAATATTACAAGTGAAATATGTATGGAGAGACGTAAAAATATAATTATTAGCTGCATATACAGAGCTCCTGGCTCTAAAACTGAAGAGGTTCAAAATTGGATAGAGAGTTTTTTTCTCAGAAATACAATAAACGAGTAATTGTTTGTGGAGATATAAACATTGATCTTTTAAATCTGTATCAACATAAAGTAACAGAGGATTTTATTAATACCATGTACAGCTTAAACATATCCAAAAATGACTAGGCCTTCGAGAATAACTTCACATTCAGCTACTCTCATTGATAACATACTTACAAATGATATTGATACAAAACATTAAGTGGCCTATTAATCAATGATATTAATGACCATTTACCAATTTTTACAATAACTGATCTTAATTTAAATAAAAAATGTACTGAAAAAATTCTATACTGTAAGCGAATGCAATCAGAAGAAGCTATCACTACCTTTAAAAATGATTTAGTTTTACATGATTGGAGTTCTGTATATGAAAAGAAAGATGCTAATCTTGCATATTCCGAATTTGTAGACATATTTATCAATATATACAACAAAAATTGTCCAATTATACAGTATAGTAAAAATAAAGATAAAACTAACCCATGGATAACAGAAGGTCTTCAAAAGGCTTGTAAGAAGAAAAATATGCTATATAGAGAATTCATTAAAAGTAAATCAAGAGAGGCAGAGATTAAATATAAGGACTATAAAAACAAATTAACAACTATTATGCAAAACGGTAAAAAATCGTACTTTGAAAAAAATACTAAATGATAATAAAACAACATAAAGGAAACATGGAAAATTCTGAATAGTATTATATCAAATAACTATCCTAAACACTTTACTTATAACAACAAAGTTGAATATAACATGAGCCAAGTAGTGAATAGTGTCAATAAATTTTTACTAATGTTGGGCCAGATGCGACAGCTGAAATTCCACACAGCCCATGGGAAAATTCTCAATTAATTGACAGAAATCCGCATATAATGTTTCTTGGCCCAGTAGATGAAAGGGAAATTATTAATGTATGTAGTTAGTAAATGTAAAAGTAAAAAGTCAACAGACTATAATGATGTACATATGTCTTTAGTAAAGCAAATAATTACTGAAATTGCAAAACCATTAGCATATATTTTCGGGGGTGGTGGCCAAGTGGTTAATGCACTTGGTTTCAGTACCAAGGTTCTGGGTTCAAATTCCACCCCTGCCACATTTCTCCATGTAATGTGGAGTTGCGTCAGGAAGGGCATCCAGTGTAAAACCTGCCAATTCAACATGCAGATCCACCTTGGATTTGCTGTGGCGACCCCAAGTGCAAACAAGGGAGCAGCCGAAGGAACTTACTGTTAGTTTGTATTTACAATAAATCATTTCAAACTGGAATTGTTCCTAATTGTATGAAAGTGGCAAAAGTGATACCTTTCAAATCTGGTATCAAACATCTTTTTACTAATTACAAGCCTGCGTCTCTATTGTCACAATTTTCTAAGATATTGGAAAAACTCTATAATAACAGATTTTTTATATACATATGTACAATTTTTATTTCTTTGGTTAATGGGGTAGGCATCTATAAGCTTTGCTTCTGCCTAAATCCTTTTGGCTGCTGGGTGTGGTGTTGGATTATTTTCTCTTTTCTTTCTTTGTATGTTTTGTTAATTGCATGTGTCAAAATAAATTCATTTTGATACAATTTAATATGGCGACATCTGCTGGCCAGTCTTTAGTATAGCACTTGCATGGAACAATAAAATAGGGGATGTAAAGGTTCTATGTGCATCTTGAAATTTTTGACTATATTTTCATTTAAAGACATTCATAATATACCTGTGTTTTAATATACAGTGGGGAAAATAAGCATTTGACCCTGTCAGTTTTGCAGGTTTTCCCACCTACAAAAAATGTTGAGGTCTGTATTTTTATTATAGGTTCACTTCAACTGTGAGAGACAGAATCTAAAAAAAAAAATCCAGAAAATCACATTGTATGATTTTTAAATAATTAATTTGCATTTCATTGCATGAAATAAGTATTTGATCCCCTAGAAAAACAGAGCTTAACATTTCAATCAATCAATCAATTTTTTTTTTTATATAGCGCCAAATCACAACAAACAGTTGCCCCAAGGCGCTTTATATTGTAAGGCAAGGCCATACAATAATTATGTAAAACCCCAACGATCAAAACGACCCCCTGTGAGCAAGCACTTGGCTACAGTGGGAAGGAAAAACTCCCTTTTAACAGGAAGAAACCTCCGGCAGAACCAGGCTCAGGGAGGGGCAGTCTTCTGCTGGGACTGGTTGGGGCTGAGGGAGAGAACCAGGAAAAAGACATGCTGTGGAGGGGAGCAGAGATCGATCACTAATGATTAAATGCAGACTGGTGCATACAGAGCAAAAAGAGAAAGAAACAGTGCATCATGGGAACCCCCCAGCAGTCTAAGTCTATAGCAGCATAACTAAGGGATGGTTCAGGGTCACCTGATCCAGCCCTAACTATAAGCTTTAGCAAAAAGGAAAGTTTTAAGCCTGATCTTAAAAGTAGAGAGGGTGTCTGTCTCCCTGATCTGAATTGGGAGCTGGTTCCACAGGAGAGGAGCCTGAAAGCTGAAGGCTCTGCCTCCCATTCTACTCTTACAAACCCTAGGAACTACAAGTAAGCCTGCAGTCTGAGAGCGAAGCGCTCTATTGGGGTGATATGGTACTACGAGGTCCCTAAGATAAGATGGGACCTGATTATTCAAAACCTTATAAGTAAGAAGAAGAATTTTAAATTCTATTCTAGAATTAACAGGAAGCCAATGAAGAGAGGCCAATATGGGTGAGATATGCTCTCTCCTTCTAGTCCCCGTTAGTACTCTAGCTGCAGCATTTTGAATTAACTGAAGGCTTTTTAGGGAACTTTTAGGACAACCTGATAATAATGAATTACAATAGTCCAGCCTAAAGGAAATAAATGCATGAATTAGTTTTTCAGCATCACTCTGAGACAAGAGCTTTCTAATTTTAGAGATATTGCGTAAATGCAAAAAAGCAGTCCTACATATTTGTTTAATATGCGCTTTGAATGACATATCCTGATCAAAAATGACTCCAAGATTTCTCACAGTATTACTAGAGGTCAGGGTAATGCCATCCAGAGTAAGGATCTGGTTAGACACCATGTTTCTAAGATTTGTGGGGCCAAGTACAATAACTTCAGTTTTATCTGAGTTTAAAAGCAGGAAATTAGAGGTCATCCATGTCTTTATGTCTGTAAGACAATCCTGCAGTTTAGCTAATTGGTGTGTGTCCTCTGGCTTCATGGATAGATAAAGCTGGGTATCATCTGCGTAACAATGAAAATTTAAGCAATACCGTCTAATAATACTGCCTAAGGGAAGCATGTATAAAGTGAATAAAATTGGTCCTAGCACAGAACCTTGTGGAACTCCATAATTAACTTTAGTCTGTGAAGAAGATTCCCCATTTACATGAACAAATTGTAATCTATTAGACAAATATGGTTCAAACCACCGCAGCGCAGTGCCTTTAATACCTATGAACATGCTCTAATCTCTGTAATAAAATTTTATGGTCAACAGTATCAAAAGCAGCACTGAGGTCTAACAGAACAAGCACAGAGATGAGTCCACTGTCTGAGGCCATAAGAAGATCATTTGTAACCTTCACTAATGCTGTTTCTGTACTATGATGAATTCTAAAAACTGACTGAAACTCTTCAAATAGACCATTCCTCTGCAGATGATCAGTTAGCTGTTTTACAACTACCCTTTCAAGAATTTTTGAGAGAAAAGCAAGGTTGGAGATTGGCCTATAATTAGCTAAGATAGCTGGGTCAAGTGATGGCTTTTTAAGTAATGGTTTAATTACTGCCACCTTAAAAGCCTGTGGTACATAGCCAACTAACAAAGATAGATTGATCATATTTAAGATCGAAGCATTAAATAATGGTAGGGCTTCCTTGAGCAGCCTGGTAGGAATAGGGTCTAATAAACATGTTGATGGTTTGGATGAAGTAACTAATGAAAATGACTCAGACAGAACAATCGGACAGGCCATTTGTCTGCCATTACAGAGGTCAGACGTTTCCTGTAGTTCTTGAGCAAGTTTTCACACACTGCAGCAGGGATTTTGGTCCACTCCTCCATACAGATCTTCTCTAGATCTTTCAGGTTTGGAGTTTCAGCTCCCTCCAAAGATTTTCTATTGAGTTCAGGTCTGGAGACTGGCCAGGCTTCTCCACGACCTTGAAATGCTTTTTACTGAGCCCCTCCTTAGTTGCCCTGGCTGTGTGTTTGGGGTCATTGTCATGCTGAAGATCCAGCCATGACCCATCTTCAATTCTCTTACTGAGGGAAGGAGGTTGTTTGATACATGACCCCATCCGTCCTGCCTTCAATACGGTGCAGTTGTCCTGTCCCCTTTGCAGAAGAGCACCCCCAGAGTATGATGTTTCCACCCCCATGCTTCACGGTTGGGATGGTTTTCTTGGGGTTGTTCTCATCCTCTAAACATGGTAAGTGGACTTGACTCCAAAAAGCTCTATTCTGGTCTCATCTGACCACATGACCTTCTCCCATGCCTCCTCTGGATCATCCAGATGGTCACTGGTGAACTTCAAATGGGCCTGGACATGTGCTGGCTTGAGCAGGGGGACCTTGCTGCCCTGCAGGATTTTAAACCATGACAGCATCATGTGTTACTAATGTAATCTTTTGTGACTGTGGTCCCAGCTCTCTTCAGGTCATTGACCAGGTCCTCCTGTGTAGTTCTGAGCTTTCTCAGAATCATCCTTACCCCACAAAGTGAGATCTTGCATGGAATCCCAGACAGAGGAAGACTGACAGTCATCTTGTGTTTCTTCCACTTTCTAATAAATAATCATAACAGTTGTTGTCTTCTACCAAGCTGCTTGCCTGTTGTTCTGTAGTCCATCCCAGCCTTGTGCAGGTCTACAGTTTTGTCCCTGGTGTCCTTAGACAGCTCTTTGGTCTTGGCTATGGTGGACAGGTTGGAGTGTGATTGAGTGTGTGAACAGGTGTCTTTTATACAGGTAACAAGTTGTAAGAGGTGCAATTAATACAGGTAAAGAGTGCAGAATAAGAGGACTTCTTAAAGACACATTAACAGGTCTGTGAGAGACAGAATTCTTGCTGGTTGTTAGGTGTTCAAATACTTATTTGCAGCAGTAACACAAATAAATTATAAAAAAAATCATACATTGTGATTTACTGGATTTTTTTTTTTTTTTTAGATTTTGTCTCTCACAGTTGAAGTGAACCTACGATAAAAAATACAGACCTCTACATTCTTTGTAGGTGGGAAAACCTGCAAAACTGACGGAGGGGTCAAATACTTATTTTCCTCACTGTAATTGTGTCGTCATAAAATACTGTCTGTAACAGAGATATAAATTGTGAAATTCTTGTGCACCTAGGGACTGTTATGACCATAGTTGTACAAAATGAAGGGGATTTGGGGGCTTCAAAGGCTTTTCTTTAAAAAGGAGATAATTTCAGTGTTACTGGGTTTGAGAGCCTTCCACATGCCCTAATATCTACCTGTGGTTCAAATTTCATCAAAGTCTGTGCAGTAGTTTAGATGTAATCCTGCTGACAGACAGACAAATAAATAAACAGTGAAGATTTTCCTATGCCCTGGGCAGACGTAACAAACAGTGATGGTGACAATGATGATGAAAAGCGCAGAAACCCAAACTATGCTTGAGACAGCCACAAAGACTCAGTGGGACAAGAGAGAGACGGGACAGAAACAAAGACAGACCGGCCTCTGCGGAGGACGTGGTTGGTCTGGAAGCAGGAATCATGACAGCGTCCAGTGTTAAAGTGTGAGTTATGTGATTGTATGTGTCTACATATGTGCGTCCAAAGGTGCAGTGGAAAAAGTCAAAAGAAAACAGATGTTTGACTACAGTCAAAGGCCGGCTGTCCACCGTGCACTGTGCATCAACACGTTCTCACCTCAAACCCTCTGCTGCCCTTTACTGTCCACTGTCTGCAACTCAGTGTGAGACGTGAGGCTGGAAAATCAAAATGTTCACCATCTGTACCTGACGTGCCGGTCCTGCTGACCTCTTCACCGGCGCACAGTGTAAGAAGGTGGAACAGGAGCATTTTAGTGCTCATAATGAGGTAAAATCAGTCACGAGGACATTTCAGTCAGCTGACTGTCATCATGACAAGCAAGTGTCAGGGAGAGGCTGAGTGCTTCAACAAAGACGGGCCGAGGAGAGACACTTAATCAGTGTACACACTGCCAGTACGGAGGCGACCTCAGAGTGGAGCACCATCAGGAGGAGAAGATAAATGTTTATTTATTAATATTTTTCCTGATGTTCAGTATGCTGATATTTTCTAATTATTTTGGTCAGTGTGATACGTGTGTGTGTATATACGTTTTGGAAGTCTCTCCTGTCGTAGTATTAACCCGTTACTCTTACTGTGACGGCCTGTTTGTTATCGATTCACACAATAGATTCTTACCCTGAATGTATCATTCTACAGACGGTCATTCATGAAAAATATCACTTCAGCTTGGACATGGTGTAAGTTGTATCCTGTGGCCACATTTACTTTTTAAGTCAAATGGTGCTATTTGCCGTTTTCACAATAAAACCTAGGCCACGTTGTCTCAAATCACACATTTTCAACTTAAAATGTAAATATTCTCATCCTGTCAATTGATTAAAAATTTGAATCCCAATAAATCTGATTGTCCATAATTGAGATTAATCCTAATTAGTCACACATTTATCTTCAATCCAAGCTGCTTAATTTACAGTTTTTGTTTGTTTTTTTTGTCTCACCATCCTACTTTGTTCAGAACAGTAGTAGTAAAACTAGTTTTATGATGCTGCTCTTCGTCTCCAGGCTGAAAACCGTCTCAGCCAAACTTTATTAAGTTGTTTTCTTTGAGATCGTTGATCAAATTATTGTCTCTGCACCTACAACCTTCACATCGATGTTGTCTGGGTTGGGGCTCATGCGCTCTTCTCTCACCGTGCCGTCCTCGGTTGCTGATCAAAGTACTGTAGGTGGGCTATGAGGGGAAAACTAAAAACCTTTGGAGGCAGCTTGGTGGCCAAGCTGAAGGTTCCTGGTTCAAGGCCACCTCTGCCTGCTCTCTGTGTCATGTGGAGTTGCGTCAGGAAGGGCGCCCAGCATCAGATCAACATGCAGATCTGATGTGGATCTGCTGTGAAAACCCATGTGAAAAGGGGAGGAGCCAAAAAGAACAGTTGTTGATGTTCAGTTTAGTAATAAAATGGGTTATTTAAAAATAATCATAAGTAATAAAACAATGCTGTTGGGTTTAAGTTGAAGTTTTTGTATCTTGTATAATGTTAATAATATTTTCTCCATCCAGAGGTGGGAGTGGGTGTCTTCTTCTGCAGGCCTCCCGTCCTGGACACCAGCATGGGCGCCCAAAATTTTCTGTATATTTGTTTTGTCAACTGTGTCTGTAACATGGCCCAAGCAGAGGGTCACCCCTCTGAGTCTGGTCTGCTTGAGGTTTCTTCCTCAAATCATCAGGGGGAGTTTTTCCTTACCACTGCTGCTCTGGGGGTTGGTTGGACCTTAGTTGTGTGAAGCACCTTGAGACAACTGTTCTGTGATTTACCACTATATAAATGAAAAATTAAATTAAAATTCTTAATATTGACATGCCGGCCAGCTTCATGCGGTCCTGTTCAGATCTGTCTGTGCTGAACAGCTCTGTGTGTGTGTGTGTGTGTGTGTGTGTGTGTGTGTGTGTGTGTGTGTGTGTGTGTGTGTGTGTGTGTGTGTGTGTGTGTGTGTGTGTGTGTCTCCACAGCCTCGTACCTGCCAGCGGGTTACTCGTTCCCCCCGTATGGAGGGAAGGTTCCGGTCGGGGAGGAGGGGGAGAAGCCCTCGAGGTCCAGTCCCACAGTGACGCTCCAGGCTGAGGCCAAAGCTCTGGACCTGCTGCAGCAGCACGCCAGCCAGTACAAGAGCAAATCCCCCTCCATCCAGGACGCCAAGCCTCCACACGACCGGGACAGGGAGCGGGACCGGGAGAGAGAGGGCGACCGGCCGCGGTCCTCGCCGTCCCAGCGCATCTTGCCTTCCCACCATCACCTGGCGTACCCGCTGCTCTCAGGACAGTACGACCTGTCCTACGCCTCAGGTCAGGGAAAACACAAACTTCACCCTGGCACACGTCCTTTTGTGTGACTTTGCTCCACTGGTGTGTGGGACCAGGGGCCTGTGAACAGTCCTGTGTCCCTGTAAGCTGTCTTTGTCTTCCTCACAGGCCTCTCATCCTCAGCCTTTGTTGCCAGTCAGCAAGCTTCCGCCCCATCCATGTACCCACCTGCTCGGAGGTGAGAACGGTAAGAAGGCACTGAAGACATTCAGAATACTTCCAAAGACAAAGTCCCCGAGACACTGAGAGCATAGAATCTCTGCCGTCTCAACCTGATGTTTAAAGTGATGTCACATTAATTTTCCCAAACATGCAAAATTCTACTCAGGGATCAAAAATGCTGATATCCTTTTATGGCTAAAGGCTACTGGGATTTTCTGCTAAATATTCATATATGTTTAGTGTAAAACGCTCACAGCAACTCGTTTTTGTTTGTGTTTGTTTTGTTAACCACTGTGACAGCACAGTGACTGTGGCGTAGCGCCTCACTCTGGCTCAGTGTGGAACCAATCGCTTTGTTAAATTACAGTTTGTTCTTTTCATATATTTTCTTGCGTGACTATAATGGAAGTCCCGTGAAGTCTGTGAGCACGTGCTGGAGTCGCAACACCACAGACCCACCCGCCTTGGGTCCTGGAGGGCAGCCAACGGTCTATCCTCACATCTCTAAAGTGACCGTCTGGCTGCTGCAGCCAGGTGAACCGTGGACGTCCCCCTTGGACGTCTCCAGCACTCACAGAAAAAGAAGGTATGAAAAACCTGGAACAGCACTCAGAGTATCTGTGTCCAGGCTGGCTATGATGTCCAATAGCTTCTTGGGGATCCAATGAATTTGTCCAATCAACTTAAAGAAATGCTTTGTGAAAATCAACATTAGAGCCAGACTGATATATCGGCCGGCCGATATTATCGGCAGATATAAGCCCTTTTCAAAGTACTCACTATCGGCCGAAATTTTGCCGATAATTTCTCATAAACAGAACAGTTACTGAAATAATGTTTGTGTCAGCAATGTAAAATGTCCTTGCACCGTTTGTCCAGTAGATGGAGCTCTGACTCCATTCAACTGAGAGCTGCTTACACCCCTGCTTTAATGTGTTCATCACTGGCCCCCGTAGTTCCCCATCACACTGCATTGATCGGCAAAAGCATACAAGTTTATAAGGATGTTGTTTGTAATAACTTTGCGATTACATTCACCCCACATTTCTCCCGTTTCAGTGCAACTCAGTTTGATTAACTCAGTTTATGTAGTAAGATCAGATGTATTTCACAACTCTTTTTAAGGATATGTATTTGCTAATTTCACAAAGGTTTAATTCTTGATTGCATTTTTTGAACTTGAACATTCTTCTCTGTTATAAAGTTAATCAATATGAGGACAAAGCCTCAGCTTTTAGCTCGTACCTTTTCACTTCATACAACTGCTGAAAGTCAGCCGCCTGACGTGACAGTAGGGCAGAGACATCAGCAGACATTACAACATTATAGTTAAAGTTTTCAGCAGATTCAGACTTTTGCACACATTAATGTCAATCTGTAGATCGAACCTTCATTTCTCACTCACCTTTTTGATTCAGTGAAGTCTTTAATGTCAGACTTTGTGGAAACATACTTTAAGTTATTTACCATCATAAAACATCGGACAGCTTGGTCTTTATCATGTCCCGAAAAAAAAAAAAAACTCCTGATGTTACAAAAATGTGTACTCTGTAAAATAGTTCTCATGAGTTGTAAAGAGCAATATTTCAGTCTAGAATACACTGAAAAACATCATGTTGTTCTCTGGTCTCAGCTGGTCTGCGACACTTCTTCTGTTTCTTAAAATAAAAAAGAGGTGAAAGGTCAATGGTGGTGAGCCTCTGCACACCGTCATCAGCAACCAGAGGAGCTTCTTCAGCCACAGACTGCTCCTTCCCAAGTGCAGGACCAACAGACTGAAAAACTCCTTTGTCCCACAGGCCATCAGACTGTACAACTCCTCACTCAGGGGGAGGAGGAGGAACAGGAAGACAGAGGACAGGAAGGAGAGCAACAGTAGGAGCCAGTAAACCAGGATTGATCAGTATGTCTGGTGTTTATATTGTGTATTTGTATTTTCCAAATAGTTTTTTGCTTTCACTTTTGATAATCTGTGTGCTTCTTACCCTGTGTGCTGCTATACAATGCTGCTGGAACCTCAATTTCCCTGAGGGAGTCTTCCCAAGGGATCAATAAAGTTCTGTCTTGTCTAATCTAAACAGATAGATCATTGGTTGTTTTAAACCCTTGTAGTGTGGTCAGCAACTTTGTTTCAGTCTGGGAAATGGGTATCATCCTTAAGGACAGGAAGAAAGTACGTGTTGTCCCAAACTGGAAGGTACACAGTGGCCATATGGACTGCAGCTGGGACATCCTGAGAATTCATGGAGTCCCTGAGAACTTGCTGGACATCATTGCCAGCCTGGACACCGATATTGTGAGAGCTGTGTGGGGCGAAGGCAGAGACTCTGAGTTTTTCCCCAGTGAAGACTGGTGTTTCTCAGGTATATGTTCTGGTTCCTGCGCTGTTCAGTGCTTGCATGGACTGTGTGTTGGGTCGGATTGTTGAAGCTGTGACTTTGGTACTTTCATTGGCGAGTTAATGTTTACTAACCTCCACTTCCTGGATGATGATGTGATCTTTATGGAATCAGTGGTCAACCAATTTCAAGACACTGAGCGAACAGTTGGCGTGTCTGGGTTTGGGAGTATTTGTCTGAGGTGAAATTCGGCGGTAACATTCGTGTCTCTCAGCCTTTGGAGTTGTGAGGTGTCTGGGAAATCAGAGGTGATTAGTGAAACTGATATCGAACGAAGGTCCAAGTCTAAGTGTGATCCATGTGTATGCAGTGAGCATGAACTGATCTCGGCAGGGACGTTCATGTCTCAGGGTCCTCGGGCTTTGTGACTGACAGAATCCTGAGAAGCCCTTATGGGATGATGAGGTCTCTAAAAATGGGGTTTGATGTGATGTCAATATTTTAACTGGAGCACGGAGTCTTTAATATCCTGGTGCTGGTGTGTGATTTTGAGACTTGGACCAGGGGTCTAAGGTGATGATTGCTGCCAGGTCTCTTTGGAGGATCCCTGGGTCCTGCTGGGATTACTTTGTCTCAGTCGAAGGGTTACTTCAGGAGACTTAGATGAGGAGGATCACTTGTATTGTGGTGCTTTAGTCATGTGGTGCATTGCACTGGTTGTCAGCCGGTGTCACCGACCGAACGCCCCCCTCCCCGCCAAAAAAAAAACGGGTCCACCCTGCCTTCACTGCGCATGCGTCATTTGGGACCACAGCAGCTCGTCTGAGTCTGACTGTCTGAGTCTGACGCTCTTCACCCAAAGCCATCAAAGGGATTAATGTGATTATTAAGCATCAGATGACAAAGTAAAACATCTTAAATCGTTCTAAAGGCAGTTTGAAGCAGAAACAAGGTGATACTCAGTGAACCGCGGCTGATGACGCATGAGCAGTGAAGACAGGGCGGAGCAGTTTTTAGGGGGCACCGTTCAGTCGGCGACACTGGCACACCTGTGTCCGAGCGTCATGGACCCAGCGGCTCCTCCGCGTGTTCCACCCCCAGCTGCTTTACTCTCACTGTAAATTTACACATTTGTTACTTTACAAAACAAGTCACCGTGAGCACAGATCTGTTCTCCCGCTCTGTGACTGCAGCTGACCCGCGGCTCGTCAGTGGGCCTGACGGTCTGTGGCGCCGCTAAACGTTACCATTGCATTTTGTAAAGCAGCCTGATGACGGGGATGGCCCAGCAGTTCAGCGCCCTCTAACCTTGCTTGCCTCTACTGGTGGTTGGCTCTCACTGCGGTATTGTATCACTTCCTGTTCCGGAGCACAGTGATGTTTTGCTGTATCTGTTAGCTGTTAATCTGCGTAGTTAGATTGATCTAGTTAACTAGATAACGATTTGTTTCACAGTGTAATCTTCACGTGCCTTAACTAAAGCACTCCCTCTGCTGAATCACCTCTAAATTATTTACACATTATTCACTTTGTGTGTTTTTAGGAATCTGCTAGCTTAGCGCAGCTACTAGCTCTTAGCCGGTTTAGCATGGCGGCTGCTCTGGGTGTGAAATGTTTAGTTATTCGTAGCTTTGGAGGCCAGGCTGGGCGACTTGGAGACTCGGCTCTGCACCTTGGAAAATCCTACAGCTAGCCAGGCCCCTGTAGTTGGTGCGGACCAAGGTAGATTAGCCGCCGTTAGCTGCCCCCCAGCAGATCCCGAGCAGCCGGGAAAGCAGGCCGACTGGGTGACTGTGAGGAGGAAGCGTAGTCCTAAACGGAAGCCCCCTGTACACCACCAACCCGTTCACATTTCTAACCGTTTTTCCCCACTCGGTGACACACCCGCCGAGGATCAAACTCTGGTTATTGGCAACTCTGTTTTGAGAAATGTGAAGTTAGCGACACCAGCAACCATAGTCAGTTGTCTTCCGGGGGTCAGAGCAGGTGACACTGAAGGAAATTTGAAACTGCTGGCTAAGGCTAAGCGTAAATTTGGTAAGATTGTAATTCACGTCGGCAGTAATGACACCCGGTTACGCCAATCGGAGGTCACTAAAATTAACATTGAATCGGTGTGTAACTTTGCAAAAACAATGTCGGACTCTGTAGTTTTCTCTGGGCCCCTCCCCAGTCGGACCGGGAGTGACATGTTTAGCCGCATGTTCTCCCTGAATTGCTGGCTGTCTGAGTGGTGTCCAAAAAATGAGGTGGGCTTCATAGATAATTGGCAAAGCTTCTGGGGAAAACCTGGTCTTGTTAGGAGAGATGGCATCCATCCCACTTTGGATGGAGCAGCTCTCATTTCTAGAAATCTGGCCAATTTTCTTAAATCCTCCAAACTGTGACTATCCAGGGTTGGGACCAGGAAGCAGAGTTGTAGTCTTACACACCTCTCTGCAGCTTCTCTCCCCCTGCCATCCCCCCAATACCCCATCCCCGTAGAGACGGTGCCTGCTCCCAGACCACCAACAACCAGTAAAAATCTATTTAAGCATAAAAATTCAAAAAGAAAAAATATAGCACCTTCAACTGCACCACAGATTAAAACAGTTAAATGTGGTTTATTAAACATTAGGTCTCTCTCTTCTAAGTCCCTGTTAGTAAATGATATAATAATTGATTAACATACTGATTTATTCTGCCTTACAGAAACCTGGTTACAGCAGGATGAATATTAGTTTAAATGAGTCAACACCCCCGAGTCACACTAACTGTCAGAATGCTCGTAGCGCGGGCCGAGGTGGAGGATTAGCAGCAATCTTCCACGCCAGCTTATTAATTAGTCAAAAACCCAGACAGAGCTTTAATTCATTTGAAAGCTTGACTCTTAGTCTTGTCCATCCAAATTGGAAGTCTCAAAAACCAGTTTTATTTGTTATCTATCATCCACCTGGTCGTTACTGTGAGTTTCTTTGTGATTTTTCAGACCTTTTGTCTGACTTAGTGCTTAGCTCAGATAAGATAATTATAGTGGGCGATTTTAACATCCACATAGATGCTGAGAATGACAGCCTCAACACTGCATTTAATCTATTATTACATTCAATTGGCTTCGCTCAAAATGTAAATGAGTCCAGCCACCACTTTAACCATACTTTAGATCTTGTTCTGACTTATGGTATGGAAATTGAAGACTTAACAGTATTCCCTGAAAACCCCCTTCTGTCTGATCATTTCTTAATAACATTTACATTTACTTTAATGGACTACCCAGCAGTGGGGAATAAGTTTCATTACAGTAGAAGTCTTTCAGAAAGTGCTTTAACTAGGTTTAAGGATATGATTCCTTCTTTGTTATGTTCTCCAATGCCATATACCACCACAGTGCAGAGTAGCTACCTAAACTCTGTGAGTGAGATAGATTATCTCGTCAATAGTTTTACATCCTCATTGAGCACAACTTTGGATGCTGTAGCTCCTCTGAAAAAGAGAGCCTTAAATCAGAAGTGCCTGACTCCGTGGTATAACTCACAAACTCGCATCTTAAAGCAGATAACCCGTAAGGTGGAGAGGAAATGGCGTCTCACTAATTTAGAAGATCTTCACTTAACCTGAAAAAAGTCTGTTGCTCTATAAAAAAGCCCTCCGTAAAGCTAGGACATCTTACTACTCATCACTAATGGAAGAAAATAAGAACAACCCCAGGTTTTTTTCAGCACTGTAGCCAGGCTGACAAAGAGTCAGAGCTCTATTGAGCCGAGTATTCCTTTAACTAGTAATGACTTCATGACTTTCTTTGCAAATAAAATTTTAACTATTAGAGAAAAAATTACTCATAACCATCCCAAAGACATACCTTTATGTTCAGCTGCCTTCAGTAATGCTGGTATTTGGCTAGACTCTGTCTCTCCGATTGTTCTGTCTGAGTTACTTTCATTAGTCACTTCCTCCAAACCATCAACATGTCTTATTAGACGCCATTCCTACCAGGCTGCTCAAGGAAGCCCTACCATTAATTAATGCTTTGATCTTAAATATGATCAATCTATCTTTATTAGTTGGCTATGTACCACAGACTTTTAAGGTGGCAGTAATTAAACCATTGCTTAAAAACCCATCACTTGACCCAGCTAGCTTAGCTAATTATAGGCCAATCTCCAACCTTCCATTTCTTTCAAAAATTCTTGAAAGGGTAGTTGTAAAACAGCTAACTTATTTCAAAATCAAATCAGTTTTATTTACACTCAACAAAAATATAAACGCAACACTTTTGGTTTTGCTCCCATTTTGTATGAGATGAACTCAAAGATCTAAAACTTTTTCCACATACACAATATCACCATTTCCCTCAAATATTGTTCACAAACCAGTCTAAATCTGTGATAGTGAGCACTTCTCCTTTGCTGAGATAATCCATCCCACCTCACAGGTGTGCCATATCAAGATGCTGATTAGACACCATGATTAGTGCACAGGTGTGCCTTAGACTGCCCACAATAAAAGGCCACTCTGAAAGGTGCAGTTTTATCACACAGCACAATGCCACAGATGTCGCAAGATTTGAGGGAGCGTGCAATTGACATGCTGACAGCAGGAATGTCAACCAGAGCTGTTGCTCGTGTATTGAATGTTCATTTCTCTACCGTAAGCCGTCTCCAAAGTCGTTTCAGAGAATTTGGCAGTACATCCAAGCAGCCTCACTACCGCAGACCACGTGTAACCATACCAGCCCAGGACCTCCACATCCAGCATGTTCACCTCCAAGATCGTCTGAGACCAGCCACTCGGACAGCTGCTGAAACAATCGGTTTGCATAACCAAAGAATTTCTGCACAAACTGTCAGAAACCGTCTCAGGGAAGCTCATCTGCATGCTCGTCGTCCTCATCGGGGTCTTCACCTGACTCCAGTTCGTCGTCATAACCGACTTGAGTGGGCAAATGCTCACATTCGCTGGCGTTTGGCACGTTGGAGAGGTGTTCTCTTCACGGATGATGCGAAGGAGATGTGTTGCACTGCATGAGGCAAATGGTGGTCACACCAGATACTGACTGGTATCCCCCCCCCAATAAAACAAAACTGCAACCTTTCAGAGTGGCCTTTTATTGTGGGCAGTCTAAGGCACACCTGTGCACTAATCATGGTGTCTAATCAGCATCTTGGTATGGCACACCTGTGAGGTGGATGGATTATCTCAGCAAAGGAGAAGTGCTCACTATCACAGATTTCGACTGGTTTGTGAACAATATTTGAGGGAAATGGTGATATTGTGTATGTGGAAAAAGTTTTAGATCTTTGAGTTCATCTCATACAAAATGGGAGCAAAACCAAAAGTGTTGCGTTTATATTTTTGTTGAGTATATAGCACCAAATCACAACAAACAGTTGCCCCAAGGCGCTTTATATTGTAAGGCAAGGCCATACAATAATTACGGAAAAACCCCAACGGTCAAAACGACCCCTGTGAGCAAGCACTTGGCAACAGTGGGAAGGAAAACTCCCTTTTAACAGGAAGAAACCTCCAGCAGAACCAGGCTCAGGGGCAGTCTTCTGCTGGGACTGGTTGGGGCTGAGGGAGAGAACCAGGAAAAAGACATGCTGTGGAGGGGAGCAGAGATCGATCACTAATGATTAAATGCAGAGTGGTGCATACAGAGCAAAAAGAGAAAGAAACACTCAGTGCATCATGGGAACCCCCCAGCAGTCTAAGTCTATAGCAGCATAACTAAGGGATGGTTCAGGGTCACCTGATCCAGCCCCTAACTATAAGCTTTAGCAAAAAGGAAAGTTTTAAGCCTAATCTTAAAAGTAGAGAGGGTGTCTGTCTCCCTGATCTGAATTGGGAGCTGGTTCCACAGGAGAGGAGCCTGAAAGCTGAAGGCTTTGCCTCCCATTCTACTCTTACAAACCCTAGGAACTACAAGTAAGCCTGCAGTCTGAGAGCGAAGCGCTCTATTGGGGTGATATGGTACTATGAGGTCCCTAAGATAAGATGGGACCTGATTATTCAAAACCTTATAATAATAACTTCAGTTTTATCTGAGTTTAAAAGCAGGAAATTAGAGGTCATCCATGTCTTTATGTCTGTAAGACAATCCTGCAGTTTAGCTAATTGGTGTGTGTCCTCTGGCTTCATGGATAGATAAAGCTGGGTATCATCTGCGTAACAATGAAAATTTAAGCGATGCCGTCTAATAATACTGCCTAAGGGAAACATGTATAAGTGAAATAAAATTGGTGCTAGCACAGAACCTTGTGGACTCCATAATTAACCTTAGTCTGAAGAAGATTCCCCATTTACATGAACAAATTGTAATCTATTAGATAAATATGATTCAAACCACCGCAGCGCAGTGCCTTTAATACCTATGGCATGCTCTAATCTCTGTAATAAAATTTTATGGTCACAGTATCAAAGAGCACTGAGGTTCTAACAGCACAAGCACAGAGATGAGTCCACTGTCGAGGCCAAAAGAAGATCATTTGAACCTTCATTAATGCTGTTTCTGTACTATGATGCATTCTAAAACTGACTGAAACTCTTCAAATAGACCATTCCTCTGCAGATGATCAGTTAGCTGTTTTACAACTACCCTTTCAAGAATTTTTGAGAGAAAAGGAAGGTTGGAGATTGGCCTATAATTAGCTAAGATAGCTGGGTCAAGTGATGGCTTTTTAAGTAATGGTTAATTATTGCCACCTTAAAAGCCTGTGGTACATAGCCAAACTAACAAAGATAGAGTGATCATATTTAAGATCAAAGCATTAAATAATGGTAGGGCTTCCTTGAGCAGCCTGGTAGGAATGGGGTCTAATAGACATGTTGATGGTTTGGAGGAAGTAACTAATGAAATAACTCAGACAGAACAATCGGAGAGAAAGAGTCTAACCAAATACCGGCATCACTGAAAGCAGCCAAAGATAACGATACGTCTTTGGGATGGTTATGAGTATTTTTTTCTCTAATAGTTAAAATTTTATTAGCAAAGAAGTCATGAAGTCATTACTAGTTAAAGTTAAAGGAATACTTGGCTCAATAGAGCTCTGACTCTTTGTCAGCCTGGCTACAGTGCTGAAAAGAAACCTGGGGTTTCTGTTCTTATTTCTTCAATAGGGATGAGTAGTAAGATGTCCTAGCTTTCCGGAGGGCTTTTTTATAGGCAACAGACCTCTTTTTCCAGGCTAAGTGAAGATCTTCTAAATTAGTGAGACGCCATTTCCTCTCAACTTACGGGTTATCTGCTTTAAGCTGCAGTTTGTGAGTTATACCACGGAGTCAGGCACTTCTGATTTAAAGCTCTCTTTTTCAGGAGAGCACAGCATCCAAAGTTGTCTTCAATGAGGATGTAAAACTATTGACGAGATACTCTATCTCACTTACAGAGTTTAGGTAGCTACTCTGCACTGTGTTGGTAATGGCATTAGAGAACATAAAGAAGGAATCATATTCTTAAACCTAGTTACAGCGCTTTCTGAAAGACTTCTAGTGTAATGAACACTTATTCCCCACTGCTGGTAGTCCATCAGAGTAAATGTAAATGTTATTAAGAAATGATCAGACAGAAGGGAGTTTTCAGGGAATACTGTTAAGTCTTCAATTTCCATACCATAAGTCAGAACAAGATCTAAGATATGATTAAAGTTGTGGGTGGACTCATTTACATTTTGAGCAAAGCCAGTTGAGTCTAATAATAGATTAAATGCAGTGTTGAGGTTGTCATTCTCAGCATCTGTGTGGATGTTAAAATCACCCACTATAATTATCTTATCTGAGCTAAGCAGTAAGTCAGACAAAAGGTCTGAAAATTCACAGAGAAACTCACAGTAACGACCAGGTGGACGATAGATAATAACAAATAAAACTGGTTTTTGGGACTTCCAATTTGGATGGACAAGACTAAGAGCGACCTCTAATTTCCTGCTTTTAAACTCAGATAAAACTGAAGTTATTGTACTTGGCCCCACAAATCTTAGAAACATGGTGTCTAACCAGATCCTTACTCTGGATGGCATTACCCTGACCTCTAGTAATACTGTGAGAAATCTTGGAGTCATTTTTGATCAGGATATGTCATTCAAAGCGCATATTAAACAAATATGTAGGACTGCTTTTTTGCATTTGCACAATATCTCTAAAATTAGAAAGGTCTTGTCTCAGAGTGATGCTGAAAAACTGATTCATGCATTTATTTCCTCTAGGCTGGACTGTTGTAATTCATTATTTTCAGGTTGTCCTAAAAGTTCCCTGAAAAGCCTTCAGTTAATTCAAAATGCTGCAGCTAGAGTACTGACGGGGACTAGAAGGAGAGAGCATATCTCACCAGCTCCCAATTCGGATCACGGAGACAGACACCCTCTCTACTTTTAAGATTAGGCTTAAAACTTTCCTTTTTGCTAAAGCTTATAGTTAGGGCTTTATCAGGTGACCCTGAACCATCCCTTAGTTATGCTGCTATAGACTTAGACTGCTGGGGGGTTCCCATGATGCACTGAGTGTTTCTTTCTCTTTTTGCTCTGTATGCACCACTCTGCATTTAATCATTAGTGATTGATCTCTGCTCTCTTCCACAGCATGTCTTTTTCCTGATTCTCTCCCCTCAGCCCCAACCAGTCCCAGCAGGAGACTGCCCCTCCCTGAGCCTGGTTCTGCTGAAGATTTCTTCCTGGTGGGGGGGGTTTCCTTCCCATTGTCGCCAAGTGCTTGCTCACAGGGGGTCGTTTTGACCGTTGGGGTTTTACATAATTATTGTATGGCCTTGCCTTACAATATAAAGCGCCTTGGGGCAACTGTTTGTTGTGATTTGGCGCTATATAAATAAAACTGATTTGATTTGATTTAACCACGAAACACCGACTGGACATTAGTTACAGACCCTCGGGAAGCTGTCCATTCTCAGCGGGCCGAGTGAGGACGTGGACTTGGTGGAGGGACAGTTGGGTGGCAGTCCTGTCTGACACATGCTCTCCTCTCACCTTTCTTTCAGGCACACGTGATGGCTGACCTCTGCCCTGCACGGAGTCATGTGACTGCTCCCGGACAGCAGTTTACTGGCCAGCTGCTGCTCCCCCCCCTCCCCCCACAGTACTGCAGAGACTTCGGGATGGTCAGTCCTGCTGCTTTTCCATTTGAAGCTCGCTGGCTGGTGCCAAGGCGGACCTGGCGGTCGGAGACCCTGCTGGCTGTCGTTGCTGCGCGGGACGCGGGCGTTGCTGGGTGTCTCAGAGGTGGACGGTTTGGTCAGGTCGCACTGTGGCTGTGGGAAGACGGTCATCTCTGTCCCTCTGAGGGAAGAAGCCATGTCACTTTATGGAACTCAGTCTGACTATTCTGTCAGATTGTGGCGCCACTCTGGACTGTAGTCGCGGTGACCTCTGACCTCTGTGAGAAGGAGTGACACAGTGACCCGGCCTCAGTGAGACTTCCAGCACTCGAGAAAGTTCAGCTTCACAGACAAAAAAAAAAAAAAAACACTGATGGAAGGAGGTTGAACCAATCAGACTGAGTGACAGTGTGGAAGCACTGCCTCTCTGGCTCACAGATAGGCTCCTCCTCCTCAGTGTGTAGCTGTACTGTAGTGTGTGTGTGTGTGTGTGTGTGTGTAAATATTGTACAGAGGAATTATTTTAAAGAGCCTTGTTGGATGCTGTTGGTTTCCTACTCTTCTTTTTGTCTGTATCCTCTGTTTTTCTACTGTTGTTGATCTGATAATAAACCTGTAGCTGGTGGAAGGGCACCTGAGCCTCAGCATCATTTACTGCCTCAACACAAACGCGTGTGAGTAAAAGCGTGATCGGTATGTGTAACCAAGGAGGAAAAGGTCTTTATGTTGAATAAAATGTTGTGTGTGTAGACGATGAATGTTCATGCAGTGGTTGGAATATTTACAAGTCAAGGAAAAGTCCACGTGCTGTGTAGATGGACATGTTTTTACAAACAGGTCGTGGAAGTGGTTACCAGCTTTTTTGTTGTTGTTGTTCCCCCAGTATTTTTTTCCATTACACAAATAGAAAACAAACTGTTTGTTTTCTATGACATTTAAATAGACAAGAGTCAAGGCAAAGTCCACGTGCTGTGTAGCTGGACATATTTTTACAGAAAGGTTATTGGAGTCACTCACCAGAGCCAAATGTAAGATAAGATATACTTTATTGATCTCACAGTGGAGAAATTGCGTTTACACTCCAGTTACCTCAGACAGCAACTAATCCACAATTATTGTTTACCGTAATAATGGCACACATCAGAATTAAAGACAACACATACACATTTGACATTGTTTATGTGCACTAAGTTTGAAGAAGTTCGTTATCCGAATTGAGGTGAAGGTCATGCAGCAACCCTGAGATGCGCCACCGTCAGCTTGGGGGGAGGAACGGGGACCAGCAGCAGCTAAAACTGCACCGCCCCCGCAGAAGGGGAAAGGAGTGACACGAACAGGCATCGGCATGGGGGGTGGGAGGGAGGGAATGGAGCATGCTATAGTTTGAGCAGTGAAATCACTTAACAGTGCCACTTGAACAACCAAATCCCAATTATGAATTAAGAATATTCCCAATTATGAATTAAGAATATTCATCGGCCTCTGAAATCTTCAACTTCGACTGCAAGGCGCGCATCTGCTCCAAGATGTCATCCAATTTGCATCTGAGTTCAAGAGTCATCGCAGTCTGAGAATGCACTGCCTTGCCAACTTTGTTAATTATGATGGACAAACGAGGGGCCGTGGTTCTTGATGCTGCCGTCTTGCCAATTTTCCGATAGATCAGGGCAGCACATAAGCCAAAACGTACCAGCCCTGCTACCATAAGACCAAATATGAATAAATCCTCGACAACCTCAAAGGAGAAAGGCGCCAAGCATGCCACACGCCAAGAACTCCAGGAGTCGAGAACATAACCCGCAGGATACGTTACATCTGGGCAGGTAGGATCCCCGGTCCTGACCTTCTTGTAGAAAAAATGTCAATAGCATTCAGAAACCAGCTGATCAATTCCATGGTTAATCCAATAGTAGTCCAATAGATCCAGAATCCAATTTAATTTGAGGAATTCACAGTCTGGTGAAGTAGGGACTTGAAGGTTAAAGCAGAGAGCAGAGATAAGTGAGAGTGGAGGAGATGCGACCACCCTTGTCGGAGTCCCAAGCTGATAATGTGTGGAAGTTAACCACACATAAAATTACCCAAATCATGCAATGAAGTATTTTTCTCTCCAATAGGACAAATGACCAGTGTCATGTGATATACAGTCCACCAATCAAATGATAAGGATCTATCAGTGTCAAATATATGCATATAAATTCTACAAAGGTTCAGTTTGGTCTGCGTCTGATTTCATGGAAGTATTTCATGGTCACTCGGGAGGAGCTCGGAGTCAAGCCACTGCTCCTCCACGTCGAAAGGAGCCAGCTGAGGTGGCTCAGGCATCTTTTCCGGATGCCCCCTGGACACCTCGCTGGAGAGATGTTCCGGGCATGTCTCATCAGGAGGAGGCCCCGGGGAACACCCAGGACACGCTGGAGGGACTACGTCTCGCAGCTGGCTTGGGAACGCCTTGGGGTTCCCCCAGAGGAGCTGGGGGAGGTGTGTGTGGATCGGGAGGTCTGGGCGGCTTTGCTTGAGCTGCTGCCCCCACGACCCGACTCCGGATAAAGCGGAAGAAAATGGATGGATGGATGGATGTTTCATGGTAATTTGGTTCAGTTTGTATAAATGTTACATTTCACAACTTTAAAGCTATTTGAAAACGGACACGAGCGGCTGAAGAAGGAGACGCCCACGTTACGCCCAAACCGATATTGTGAAGTATTGCGGTATTGTGAATTAGGCACAGGCGCGAAAAGACTAACGGCCCCCTGACGCACGAATTTGATGCACGCACTTACATGCAATGTGTCGTGCAGGAGAGTAAACTCATCGTTAACGGGTGTAGACTAAACATGAGAGGGGCGCCAGAGCGAACAATTGCATAAAGAGAATTTTGAAATGTTCAAAAAAATTTTCACACATAAATGTCGGGCAGCAAACGTGAAGTGATAGTAAGCGTTGCGCGATCTACTCGCCAACACTATGTGCAGCTTGTCAAGTCGAGTAAAAATTGAACAGAGCGAGTGGGTGCGTCAGCGCACAGCATCAGAGTGCAGCTTGTCTGAACAATTATAATGAGGTGTTAAATCTATCATAAACATACTTTTACAGCTGCACACAAGAAGGAAAGAACATGCAACTGTTTTACCAAGCCACAATGTAAACATGACAAATAATTACCTTTTAAGATGGCTCAAATGCTTACTCCAGCTCGTTCAGCGCGTGCGTGAGAAAAGCAGCAGCTGGAGCGCATCTCTGTGATTCCAGAAGCGATTAGAGGTATTTTCAACAGCTAACTCAGACAGGAAATGATTAATTTGCTACAAAATAATTATTTTATATACACAGCATCCAGTGCACAACACGTGGCAGACAGTGGAACAAAGCACGGTCTCTAGCTGGGAACACGGTGGGATCGTCATGACGATGTGCGTGCAAGTGCGTGGATCAAAGTCGTTTAAGTGTCAGGGCACCTTAACCTTGTCCTGAAGCTCACTCCGTTGGTGGGTAGCCAACCAGGAGGTCGTGTTGTCAGGAATGAAGTCTTGGACCCGCAGTTGATGGGGACTGGAGGTCCTCTTTAGGGTCAGTTCAAAGACCCAGCGTGACCCACGGGAGTCTGTCCACCCAGCTGCTGTGTGTTAAGCTATCCCGCAGAGAAGGTTGAAAGTGCTCACACCGTCCATTAACTTAGGGGTGATAGGCAGTGGTCCATTGGAGCTTCACACCCAAGCTGTCTGCAATTGCATTCCAGAGCTCTGACGTAAACTGTAAGCACCTGTCAAAAGAGAGGTCAGATGGAGTGCCAAATCGGGTGACCCAGGTGCTGATGAATGCCTGGGCCATCTTAGCTGTTGTTGCAGCCATCAACGGAACAGCGTTCGGCCATTGGGTGGTCCTATCTACCATTGTAAGGAAGTGTGTGAAACCCAGGGAGGAGGATAGGGGGCCTATGAGGTCCACATTAACGTGATGGTCTAACGGGAAGTGATGGTCTAGCAGTTACGCAGTGGGCTTCAGACCAGAGGATTCTCGGTCCAAACCCCAGTCTGGCTGGACCATCACTACAGACCCTTGGGCAAGGTCCTTAATCCCCAAGTTGCTCCAGGTGTGTAGTGAGTGCCTTGCATGGCAGCACCCTGACATCAATGTGTGAGTGTGAAAGGATGAATGCAAGGCATCATTGTAAAGAGCTTTGAGCTTCTGATATAGATAAAATGATAGATATAGATATAAATGTAGTCCATTTACCACTGAATCTCTGTTCAGGTACAGTGAAGTGAGGTAGGGAAGCTTTGGAGTGGCAGTGGATCTTGGGGTGCTGACACTTGCCAGAGGAGCCCGCTCAGTCTCTAGTGTCCTGGTTGAGCCCGTGTCAGACTTGGCTGCCACCAACTTTTTTTTTTTTCTCCTGGGTAGAAAAGCTGTGCACAGCCTCAAAAAATGTTGTTTAAATGCAGCTGGGATAACGGGCAGTGGCTGTCCTGTGGGGATGTTGCAGAGCAGGCTGGTATCACCAGTGGCTCCAGACATGAGTGCCTGCACCTCTGGATCGGTGGTCTGATCAGATGCCATGAGGGTGTAGTCCAGCCCAAGGTAGACAGTGGCTGCAGTAACTCCAGAAGGGCAGTCCACGATGAAGTTAGCCTTGCCTGCAACACGCTGTATGTCACTCTGTGGTGAACTCTGGGATATAACAGAACTGTCATTGTCGGACCAGGGTTCAGACACTTTAGTCATGGCAAAAGTCAACAGTTTGTGATAGACGAAAGCTGTAATTCGCTGGCCCTACAGCAGTGTGTGGAAGTGTCGAACAACAAGGTGAAGGGCAAGCAGCCCACGGTCAAAAGTGCTATACTAGCACTCACTGGGGTGTAACTGGCGACTAAAGAAAGCAAGCGGTTGCCAGGCACCGTTCACGCACTGCTCGTGCACTGTGCCCACAGTATTGTCCGATGCATCCATGGTAATGGCTCTGGGGGCCTCTGGTGAAGAATGAGCCAGCATCATCGCTGCAGCTAAGGCGGCATTGGCATCTGTGTATGCTGTGTCTCTCAGCGGACCATTCCACCAGGTGCTTGAGTGCTTTCCCCTTCAGGACCTCATACAGGGATGCATAACCATGACGGCTTTGGGAATGAAGCAGTGGTAAAAGTTAAACATTCCCAAAAACTCCTGTAGGGCCTGTACTGTCACTGCCCATGGAAAGGTTAAGACAGTGTCCACTTTAGACAGATAGACGTGCCACAGGCCCATCCTTGGTGACTCTGTGTCCCAGGAAGTCAATTGTGGTCAAACCAAACTGGGTTTGACCACAACTGACTTAGCTGGGTTGATGATCAACCCATGCTGGCTGAGGCATTCAAACAGTATCCGCAGGTGGGACAAGTGTTCTGTTTGGGAAGAACTGGCTACAAGGATGTCATCCAGGTATACAAACAGGAAAGGCAGGTCACTTAGCACAGAGTCCATGAGGTGCTGGATAGACTGGGTAGTGTACTTAAGGCCAAACGGCATTCTCAGGAACACACAGTCCAAAAGGCGTGCTCACTGCTGTTATAGGGACATCCAGCGGGTGGACAGATACGTGGTGGTATCCATTAACAAGATCCACCTGCGACAAGATGACCGTACCTGCCAAGTGTGCTGAAAAATCCTGGATGTGGGGTACTGGGTAGCAGTCTAGTGTCATAGCATTGTTAAGTCGACAGTAATCACCGCAAGGGCACCACCCACTGCCAGGCTTTGGAACCATGTCAAGGGGCAACACCCATGGGCTGTTGGAGTGACGGTTAATGCCAAGGTGTTCCATGCTGTTGAACTCAGCTTTGGCAATGGCAACCTTTGCCAGGTTGTCACACCTCGCCTGGGAGTACACAGGCAGGCCTGTGGTGGCGATATGGTTCTCTGCTCCATGCTTGGTGGCAGAGGATGAAAAGGTTGGCTGTATGAGTACAGGAAATCAAACCATAGACGTCCATAATTTAGGTAATAATATGAAATGACAGGAACAAGTGAACACCTGAGCACGTGAAGAAAGAAAGGTGCAAAAAGACACAGAAAGCCAAGACACCAGCTGAAGTCTATCAATAATTACAAAGCAGTCCTGCCCCTTGTCGGTGCAAATTAATATCAGCTGGTTCAGTCCCCACTGATGGCCTACAAAAAGGTGTTACACAACAAACATCTCATGATGACTGCTGGGGGGTTCCCATGATGCAAAGCCTTCAGTTAATTCAATATGCTGCAGCTAGAGTGCTGATAGGAACTAGAAGGAGAGAGCATATCTCACCCATATTGGCCTCTCTTCATTGGCTTCCTGTTAATTCTAGAATAGAATTTAAAATTCTTTTTCTTACTTATAAGGTTTTGAATAATCAGGTCCCATCTTAGGGACCTCATAGTACCATATCACCCCAATAGAGCGCTTCGCTCTCAGACTGCAGGCTTACTTGTAGTTCCTAGGGTTTGTAAGAGTAGAATGGGAGGCAGAGCCTTCAGCTTTCAGGCTCCTCTCCTGTGGAACCAGCTCCCAATTCAGATCAGGGAGACAGACACCCTCTCTACTTTTAAGATTAGGCTTAAAACTTTCCTTTTTGCTAAAGCTTATAGTTAGGGCTGGATCAGGTGACCCTGAACCATCCCTTAGTTATGCTGCTATAGACTTAGACTGCTGGGGGGTTCCCAAGATGCACTGAGTGTTTCTTTCTCTTTTTGCTCTGTATGCACCACTCTGCATTTAATCATTAGTGATTGATCTCTGCTCCCCTCCACAGCATGTCTTTTTCCTGGTTCTCTCCCTCAGCCCCAACCAGTCCCAGCAGAAGACTGCCCCTCCCTGAGCCTGGTTCTGCTGGAGGTTTCTTCCTGTTAAAAGGGAGTTTTTCCTTCCCACTGTCACCAAGTGCTTGCTCACAGGGGGTCGTTTTGACCGTTGGGGTTTTACATAATTATTGTATGGCCTTGCCTTACAATATAAAGCGCCTTGGGGCAACTGTTTGTTGTGATTTGATGCTATAAAAATAAAAATGATTTGATTTGATTTGATGATGGATATGTTAGATAATATCTGTGCTAATTCTTTGTTTTATGTTAGCTATTATTTGTGTTATTTGTTTGGAAGTTCTGAGAAATATGTTAAGGTTTACGCTATCATGTGTCCAGGGGAGACCACCCCCTGTTGGTGAGAGCCAGTAACATGTGAGACTAAACCACACCCACATTGTATAAACGTGTTGTACAAGTTACAAAAATATAAACGCAACGCAACGTTTCTAACATGACCTTTAATAAACTCAAAATGAGGAATACAATGGTTTGGTTTTTGGTCAGGGGCAGAATTTTACATAAAAGAACCAGGTAGAAATAATAGATAAAAGCAAAGAGCTCTCTGAAGATCTTTGCAACCTTGTTGTTGCAAACTATGCTAATGACATTGGTTTTAGAAGGATTTCTGAACTTCTGAATGTTCCAATAAACACGGTTGGCAACATAATCCCGAGTGGAAAGAAGATCATTTCACCATAAACCAGCCACAAATTATCAGAAGAGTTGTCCAAGAGTTAAGGACCACTTGTGGAGAGCAACTAAACAACTGCTTCAAAGAAAACAAGAAAGTAATGCGCTTGACCTCCAGGACCTGTGAGCATGCTCACAGCACAAGACTCCACTGATGAAGAAAACGTATGTTGAAGCTCATTTAAAGTTTGCTGCACAACATTTAGACAAACCTGTGAAATACTGAGAGAAGATAGTCTGGATGTTGTGAAAGTGTAGTGACACGGACCCACAACAGGGGGCGCAAATGAACGGACAATAGCAGGAGTCACATTTGAACACTACTGTTGTGAATGCCACAACCACACACAGCAGATTATAGAATGATACAAAGTCAATGGATAAAGGTGTCGTGTGGGCAGGCTCGACGATAGGAGACGTCCGTCTAGAGAAGAACCGGAACCACACGATTTCCACTGCCACCGAACCCGAAGGATACTGGAGCCGCCAGGTCCCGAGTCCCCCAGGTGGCCACCGTCTCCGCGTGTCGGATCTGGTACTGCTGGCGAAGAGCAAAGACAGTCAAGTGTGGGTGTGTGTACACCCAGTAACAACAACGGCGGGAATTCCACCTCAAATCACACACTCGTGCAGCTCCTGTTTAAGCACTTATCTGGAAAGAGTGAGAGGCGAAGACGTCGGCACTCTCACAAACCACCAATCAGCTGACAAGGCTCCACAGGACAACGGCTGCTAACAGAGCACACGCAAGTTATAATTCCTTTAGTACGGCAGAGAATATTACCTCCTTAGAAGAACGATATCTCGGCGACGTGGTGGAGGTGTCATCCTGCTTTTATCCGGGATGAAGTGCAGATGATCGGTGACAGCTGTCACAGTTGATGAGTGACAGCTGTCACCTCGGCTGTTCCTGTGAGGCGGCAGCGCCCTCTAGTGCCTGAAGCCTGCACTTCAGGCAGGGCGCCCTCTGGTGGTGGGCCAGCAGTACCTCCTCTTCTGGCGGCCCACACAACACTGGACAGATGTTCAATACTTATTTTATCTGCTGGTAAATCACCTGTCACCTCAGCAGGTTGTTGGATTCATGGTTTCACTATAAAAAGTTTTAAAATGATGGAACGTTGTGCAGAGGAAAGAAAAAAAACCTGAGAAAATAAAACCATGTCCAGTTCAGGTCTCAGCTTCAAGTCCCAGGTTCAAGTCCCAGCTCAGGTCTCAGTTTCAAGTCCCAGCTCAGGTCCCAGGTTCAAGTCCCAGCTCAGGTCTCAAGTTTAAGTTCCAACTTCAAGTCCCAGCTCAGGTCTCAGGTTTAAGTCCCAGCTCAGGTCTCAGTTTCAAGTCCCAGCTCAGGTCCCAGGTTCAAGTCCCAGCTCAGGTCTCAGGTTTAAGTTCCAACTTCAAGTCCCAGCTCAGGTCTCAGGTTTAAGTTCCAACTTCAAGTCCCAGCTCAGGTCTCAGGTTTAAGTCCAAGATCAGGTCTCAGGTTCAAGTCCCAGCTCACAGTGTGGTCTCCAGCTGTTCAGGGTTTTATTCTGTTGAGGTTTGATATGATTTATTTCCCTGAAAACAGTTATTTACAGTACAGATTAAAAAGAATTAATGTAAAATGAGCAAAATAAAGGTAAAATAAATACTTACAGTAAAAGTGATGCAGACAAGTAGTTTGATAAAATTATCACCAGAACATGTTGCACTGGTTCCACAGTGGACCAAAATAACCCCGTTCATTACTTATCAAGCCTATAACGTCAAAACAATTTAATGAATGAATCCAACCATTTTCTATACTTGCTTACTTCAACTAAGGGGCACGGGGGGCTGGAGCCCATCCAGCAGGCACAGGGGGTGAGGCGGGGTCACGCTGGACAGGACGCAAGTCACACACAAACACATTCACACCTACGGACAGTTTAAAGTCACCACTTCACACGTCTATGGGAGGAGCCGGAGGGAACAAAGAAAACAGGCCACAGGTGGGAATCAATCCCATGATCTTCTTGCTGTGGGACAACAGTGTTAACCACTAAGCCACTGTGCTGTCCATAATTAATTAATCAATGAAATAAATGAAAATAAAGAAGCTGATGAATTAAAAGAGAAATAAAGAACAGATCGATGTTTCTGTAACTGCTGCAAACATTAAAGAAAAGAAAAATAAAAAAACACCCAATTATTACTTTTCTCAGAGAAGTTGCATTAATAACTGTCATAGAGTTATCTGAAACGTGTGTGTGTGTGTGTGTGTGTGTGTGTTGCATATTGAGTCACGTGTTGATTTTGGTCATTGTGTGACGTGGGGCCCTTCAAGGCTCATTTTTAATGCTTTTATTTTGGAGGTACATCCTGTCTTGTGTGGTTTTACTGTAGCACCGTTAGCTTGACACGACTCCGGGCTCCAGGAGACTCCAGAGTGATCCGAGGGACTCGGAGGGACTCGGAGGGACTGTGGACTGCACGATACCTGGTGAGACGGAAGAAGGACACACAGCTGAGTGCAAACGGTACAGACTACTACTATAAACTGCAGCAGTAAGATTTGGAGTACTTGCAGTACTATATGGAGTTCTTGTAGTACTATATGGAATACTTGGAGTACTATATGGTGTACTTGTAGTACTATATGGAATACCTGCAGCACTATATGGAGTACATGTAGTACTATATGGAATACTTGCAGTACTATATGGTGTACTTGTAGTACTATATGTGTACTTGTAGTACTATATGGAATACTTGCAGTACTATATGGTGTACTTGTAGTACTATATGGAATACCTGCAGCACTATATGGAGTACATGTAGTACTATATGGAATACTTGCAGTACTATATGGTGTACTTGCAGCACTATATGGTGTACTTGTACTACTATATGGAATACTTGCAGTACTATATGTGTACTTGTACTACTATATGGAATACTTGCAGTACTATATGTGTACTTGTACTACTATATGGAATACTTGCAGTACTATATGTGTACTTGTACTACTATATGGAATACATGCAGTAGTATATGGTGTACTTGCAGCACTATATGGTGTACTTGCAGTACTATATGGAGTACTTGCAGTACTATATGGAATACTTGCAGTACTATATGGTGTGATTGTAGTACTATATGGAATACTTGCAGTACTATATGTGTACTTGTTCTACTATATGGAATACTTGCAGTACTATATGTGTACTTGTACTACTATATGGAATACATGCAGTAGTATATGGTGTACTTGCAGCACTATATGGTGTACTTGCAGTGCTACATGGAATACTTGCAGTACTATATGTGTACTTGTACTACTATATGGAATACTTGCAGTAGTATATGGTGTACTTGCAGTACTATATGTGTACTTGTACTACTATATGGAATACTTGCAGTAGTATATGGTGTACTTGCAGTACTATATGGAGTACTTGCAGTACTATATGGAGTACTTGCAGTGCTACATGGAATACTTGCAGTACTATATGGTGTACTTGTAGTACTATATGGAACACTTGCAGTACTATATGTAGTACTTGCAGTACTATATGCAATACTTGCAGTACTATATGGTGTACTTGCAGTACTATATGGAGTACTTGCAGTACTATATGGTGTACTTGCAGTACTATATGGTGTACTTGTAGTACTGTATCAAATCAAATCAGTTTTATTTATATAGCGCCAAATCACAATCAATCAATCAATCAATCAATTTTTTTATATAGCGCCAAATCACAACAAACAGTTGCCCCAAGGCGCTTTATATTGTAAGGCAAGGCCATACAATAATTATGTAAAACCCCAACGGTCAAAACGACCCCCTGTGAGCAAGCACTTGGCTACAGTGGGAAGGAAAAACTCCCTTTTAACAGGAAGAAACCTCCAGCAGAACCAGGCTCAGGGAGGGGCAGTCTTCTGCTGGGACTGGTTGGGGCTGAGGGAGAGAACCAGGAAAAAGACATGCTGTGGAGGGGAGCAGAGTTCGATCACTAATGATTAAATGCAGAGTGGTGCATACAGAGCAAAAAGAGAAAGAAACAGTGCATCATGGGAACCCCCCAGCAGTCTACGTCTATAGCAGCATAACTAAGGGATGGTTCAGGGTCACCTGATCCAGCCCTAACTATAAGCTTTAGCAAAAAGGAAAGTTTTCAGCCTAATCTTAAAAGTAGAGAGGGTGTCTGTCTCCCTGATCTGAATTGGGAGCTGGTTCCACAGGAGAGGAGCCTGAAAGCTGAAGGCTCTGCCTCCCATTCTACTCTTACAAACCCTAGGAACTACAAGTAAGCCTGCAGTCTGAGAGCGAAGCGCTCTATTGGGGTGATATGGTACTACGAGGTCCCTAAGATAAGATGGGACCTGATTATTCAAAACCTTATAAGTAAGAAGAAGAATTTTAAATTCTATTCTAGAATTAACAGGAAGCCAATGAAGAGAGGCCAATATGGGTGAGATATGCTCTCTCCTTCTAGTCCCCGTCAGTACACTAGCTGCAGCATTTTGAATTAACTGAAGGCTTTTTAGGGAACTTTTAGGACAACCTGATAATAATGAATTACAATAGTCCAACTAGAGGAAATAAATGCATGAATTAGTTTTTCAGCATCACTCTGAGACAAGACCTTTCTAATTTTAGAGATATTGCGTAAATGCAAAAAAGCAGTCCTACATATTTGTTTAATATGCGCTTTGAATGACATATCCTGATCAAAAATGACTCCAAGATTTCTCACAGTATTACTAGAGGTCAGGGTAATGCCATCCACAGTAAGGATCTGGTTAGACACCATGTTTCTAAGATTTGTGGGGCCAAGTACAATAACTTCAGTTTTATCTGAGTTTAAAAGCAGGAAATTAGAGGTCATCCATGTCTTTATGTCTCTAAGACAATCCTGCAGTTTAGCTAATTGGTGTGTGTCCTCTGGCTTCATGGATAGATAAAGCTGGGTATCATCTGCGTAACATTGACAATTTAAGCAATACCGTCTAATAATACTGCCTAAGGGAAGCATGTATAAAGTGAATAAAATTGGTCCTAGCACAGAACCTTGTGGAACTCCATAATTAACTTTAGTCTGTGAAGAAGATTCCCCATTTACATGAACAAATTGTAATCTATTAGACAAATATGATTCAAACCACCGCAGCGCAGTGCCTTTAATACCTATGGCATGCTCTAATCTCTGTAATAAAATTTTATGGTCAACAGTATCAAAAGCAGCACTGAGGTCTAACAGAACAAGCACAGAGATGAGTCCACTGTCCGAGGCCATAAGAAGATCATTTGTAACCTTCACTAATGCTGTTTCTGTACTATGATGAATTCTAAAACCTGACTGAAACTCTTCAAATAGACCATTCCTCTGCAGATGATCAGTTAGCTGTTTTACAACTACCCTTTCAAGAATTTTTGAGAGAAAAGGAGGGTTGGAGATTGGCCTATAATTAGCTAAGATAGCTGGGTCAAGTGATGGCTTTTTAAGTAATGGTTTAATTACTGCCACCTTAAAAGCCTGTGGTACATAGCCAACTAACAAAGATAGATTGATCATATTTAAGATCGAAGCATTAAATAATGGTAGGGCTTCCTTGAGCAGCCTGGTAGGAATGGGGTCTAATAAACATGTTGATGGTTTGGATGAAGTAACTAATGAAAATAACTCAGACAGAACAATTGGAGAGAAAGAGTCTAACCAAATACCGGCATCACTGAAAGCAGCCAAAGATAACGATACGTCTTTGGGATGGTTATGAGTAATTTTTTCTCTAATAGTTAAAATTTTGTTAGCAAAGAAAGTCATGAAGTCATTACTAGTTAAAGTTAATGGAATACTCAGCTCATAGAGCTCTGACTCTTTGTCAGCCTGGCTACAGTGCTGAAAAGAAACCTGGGGTTGTTCTTATTTTCTTCAATTAGTGATGAGTAGAAAGATGTCCTAGCTTTACGGAGGGCTTTTTTATAGAGCAACAGACTCTTTTTCCAGGCTAAGTGAAGATCTTCTAAATTAGTGAGACGCCATTTCCTCTCCAACTTACGGGTTATCTGCTTTAAGCTACGAGTTTGTGAGTTATACCACGGAGTCAGACACTTCTGATTTAAAGCTCTCTTTTTCAGAGGAGCTACAGCATCCAAAGTTGTCTTCAATGAGGATGTAAAACTATTGACGAGATACTCTATCTCCCTTACAGAGTTTAGGTAGCTACTCTGCACTGTGTTGGTATATGGCATTAGAGAACATAAAGAAGGAATCATATCCTTAAACCTAGTTACAGCGCTTTCTGAAAGACTTCTAGTGTAATGAAACTTATTCCCCACTGCTGGGTAGTCCATCAGAGTAAATGTAAATGTTATTAAGAAATGATCAGACAGGAGGGAGTTTTCAGGGAATACTGTTAAGTCTTCTATTTCCATACCATAAGTCAGAACAAGATCTAAGATATGATTAAAGTGGTGGGTGGACTCATTTACTTTTTGAGCAAAGCCAATAGAGTCTAATAATAGATTAAATGCAGTGTTGAGGCTGTCATTCTCAGCATCTGTGTGGATGTTAAAATCGCCCACTATAATTATCTTATCTGAGCTAAGCACTAAGTCAGACAAAAGGTCTGAAAATTCACAGAGAAACTCACAGTAACGACCAGGTGGACGATAGATAATAACAAATAAAACTGGTTTTTGGGACTTCCAATTTGGATGGACAAGACTAAGAGTCAAGCTTTCAAATGAATTAAAGCTCTGTCTGGGTTTTTGATTAATTAATAAGCTGGAATGGAAGATTGCTGCTAATCCTCCGCCCCGGCCCGTGCTACGAGTATTCTGACAGTTAGTGTGACTCGGGGGTGTTGACTCATTTAAACTAACATATTCATCCTGCTGTAACCAGGTTTCTGTAAGGCAGAATAAATCAATATGTTGATCAGTTATTATATCATTTACTAACAGGGACTTAGAAGAGAGAGACCTAATGTTTAACAGACCACATTTAACTGTTTTAGTCTGTGGTGCAGTTGAAGGTGCTATATTATTTTTTCTTTTTGAATTTTTATGCTTAAATAGATTTTTGCTGGTTATTGGTAGTCTGGGAGCAGGCACCGTCTCTACGGGGATGGGGTAATGAGGGGATGGCAGGGGGAGAGAAGCTGCAGAGAGGTGTGTAAGACTACAACTCTGCTTCCTGGTCCCAACCCTGGATAGTCACGGTTTGGAGGATTTAAGAAAATTGGCCAGATTTCTAGAAATGAGAGCTGCTCCATCCAAAGTGGGATGGATGCCGTCTCTCCTAACAAGACCAGGTTTTCCCCAGAAGCTTTGCCAATTATCTATGAAGCCCACCTCATTTTTTGGACACCACTCAGACAGCCAGCAATTCAAGGAGAACATGCGGCTAAACATGTCACTCCCGGTCTGATTGGGGAGGGGCCCAGAGAAAACTACAGAGTCCGACATTGTTTTTGCAAAGTTACACACCGATTTAATGTTAATTTTAGTGACCTCCGATTGGCGTAACCGGGTGTCATTACTGCCGACGTGAATTACAATCTTACCAAATTTACGCTTAGCCTTAGCCAGCAGTTTCAAATTTCCTTCAGTGTCGCCTGCTCTGGCCCCCGGAAGACAATTGACTATGGTTGCTGGTGTCGCTAACTTCACATTTCTCAAAACAGAGTCGCCAATAACCAGAGTCTGATCCTCGGTGGGTGTGTCGTCGAGTGGGGAAAAACGGTTAGAGATGTGAACGGGTTGGCGGTGTACACGGGGCTTCTGTTTAGGGCTACGCTTCCTCCTCACAGTCACCCAGTCGGCCTGCTTTCCCGGCTGCTCGGGATCTGCTGGAAGGGAACTAACGGCTGCTAAGCTACCTTGGTCCGCACCGACTACAGGGGCCTGGCTAGCTGTAGAATTTTCCACGGTGCGGAGCCGAGTCTCCAATTCGCCCAGCCTGGCCTCCAAAGCTACGAATAAGCTACACTTATTACAAGTACCATTACTGCTAAAGGAGGCCGAGGAATAACTAAACATTTCACACCGAGAGCAGAAAAGTGCGGGAGAGACAGGAGAAGCCGCCATGCTAAATCGGCTAAGAGCTAGTAGCTACGGTAAGCTAGCGGATTCCTAAAAACACGCAAAGTGAATAATGTGTAAATAATTTAGAGGTGATTCAGCAGAAGGAGTGCTCACGTAAAGATTACACTGGGAAACAAATCGTAATCTAGATAACTAGATCAATCAATCAATCAATCAATCAACTTTTTCTTATATAGCGCAAGATCACAACAAACAGTTGCCCCAAGGATCAATCTAACTGCACAGATTAAACAGCTAACAGATACAGAAAAACACCGCTGTGCTCCGGAACAGGAAGTGATACAATACCGCAGTGAGAGCCAACCACCAGTAGAGGTGGTTGGCTCTCACAACAAACAGGTCACAACAGACAGTTGCCCCAAGGCGCTTTATATTGTAAGGCAAAAGCCATACAATAATTACGGAAAAACCCCAACGGTCAAAACGACCCCCTGTGAGCAAGCACTTGGCAACAGTGGGAAGGAAAAACTCCCTTTTAACAGGAAGAAACCTCCAGCAGAACCAGGCTCAGGGAGGAGCAGTCTTCTGCTGGGACTGGTTGGGGCTGAGGGAGAGAACCAGGAAAAAGACATGCTGTGGAGGGGAGCAGAGATCAATCACTAATGATTAAATGCAGAGTGGTGCATACAGAGCAAAAAGAGAAAGAAACACTCAGTGCATCATGGGAACCCCCCAGCAGTCTAACCCCCAATCTCAATTCTCTTTTGTATGCCTTCCCCTTGGCCCTACCCCTTTAAAACAAGGGGTAAGGCTAAGTGGTATGCCTCTAGCCCAGGGGTAGGCAACCTGTTCCAGAAAGAGCCATGAGGGTGCAGGTTTTCTTTGCAGCCACTGACTCCACCAGGTGATTTTACTGATTAATATCACTTTGAGCAGATGGAATCAGTTAATCAGTGAAATCACCTGGTGGAGTCAGTGGCTGCAAAGAAAACCTGCACCCTCATGGCTCTTTCTGGAACAGGTTGCCTACCCCTGCTCTAGCCCTATGAATTGAGACACCCCTCCGCCTTAGGAGAAAAAAAAACTGCCCGTGTCAAACTGCCGTCTTCACTGTCGTAGATTTCTTTGACGCATTGCAATCATGTCATGTTAATTAATTTAATTAATTTGTTATTTATAATAATAATAATTAATATTATTAATAATTAATTGATTCGGAATGTATTAATGTTAATGATACTAGTAATTAATCAATAATAATAATTAATATTCTTTGATTAATCATTAATTGATTGATTAGTAATTAATGAATTAGTAATTAAAATAATTTATGATAATAATTTATTAATTTATATAGCACCAAATCACGACTAATCGCCTCAAGGCGCTTTACAAACATCATTTAAAAGTAGAATAAAAGGAAATAAGATTAAAACACAATAAAAAAAATTAAAACATAACAACAACAAGTAAAAGAAGTAAAATAATAAAAATAATAACAAAGACACACAATTATAAAATACTAATGATAAAACAGGAAAACTGTTTATTTCAAATAAATAAACACTTGACATATATCAGTCTGTGTGTAATGAATGTATACATTATACAAGTTTCACTTTTTGAATGAATGACTGAAATAAATCAACTTTTTCATGATATTCTAATTATATGACCAGCACCTGTATGTATGTTCTGGGCTGCATCTAGTTCTGTTCACCTGATATTTCTTTTTCAAATTCTCCCATTTTTTGCATCCAGCTCTATTTCCTTTAGAAATGTCCTTGACAAATAATATCAGTCTGTCAGGACGTCAGGTTATGTGTTACACATGTACATGTGTGTGTAGATATTTTACAACTTACTCCCATTGATGAAACTTCTCATTTTCTGCCTGAAAGCTTATTAGGAGTCGAGTGTTCAGGGCTCCTGTTTGTTTACTAAATACACACACGTGTTACAGACCTTGAAATCCAACAGCAGGGGGCGCTATTATCCAAAGATTTATGAACATACAAATTAACCTGCTTATCCTTTATCATGATTTTCTCCGTTGTGAGATATAAAGTGTCTTATCGTAGCGTTCGTGTGTATGTGCATTATAACGCCTCAGCACACGAGCGAAGTTACGATATTCTTCAGAACGACAATATACACAACATGCATCCAGCAGCAGACATGTTACTGTCATAGACAACTGCCTGTAAAAGTTTTTGGCAAGTTCTAACTTTCTAAACAGCGTAATTTGTAATGAAAGCCGCTTCATTTGTGCGGCTCTTTCGGCACCATATTTGTTTTTTCGGAGACAGCAGTAAGCTCCTCCTACCCCTCCAAACGGAGTGTGCATCCAGATTCACTCCAAACGGAGGGGTTTGAAGCCCTCGGCCTACCCCTCCGCCTCGCTCCAAAAAGAGAATTTAGACACCCCTCTGTCTCTCGTGCCCGCGCAAAATGGAGGGGAAGGGGTAAGAGGAAGAGCCAAGGGGTAGAATTGAGTCTATAGCAGCATAACTAAGGGATGGTTCAGGGTCACCTGATCCAGCCCTAACTATAAGCTTTTTCAAAAAGGAAAGTTTTAAGCCTAATCTTAAAAGTAGAGAGGGTGTCTGTCTCCCTGATCTGAATTGGGAGCTGGTTCCACAGGAGAGGAGCCTGAAAGCTGAAGGCTCTGCCTCCCATTCTACTCTTACAAACCCTAGGAACTACAAGTAAACCTGCAGTCTGAGAGCGAAGCGCTCTATTGGGGTGATATGGTACTATGAGGTCCCTAAGATAAGATGGGACCTGATTATTCAAAACCTTATAAGTAGGAAGAAGAGTTTTAAAGTCTATTCTGGAATTAACAGGAAGCCAATGAAGAGAGGCCAATATGGGTGAAATATGCTCTCTCCTTCTAGTCCCCGTTAGTACTCTAGCTGCAGCATTTTGAATTAACTGAAGGCTTTTCAGGGAACTTTTAGGACAACCTGATAATAATGAATTACAATAGTCCAGCCTAGAGGAAATAAATGCATGAATTAGTTTTTCAGCATCACTCTGAGACAAGACCTTTCTAATTTTAGAGATATTGCGCAAATGCAAAAAAGCAGTCCTACATCCATCCATCCATCCATTTTCTTCCGCTTTATCCGGAGTCGGGTCGCGGGGGCAGCAGCTCAAGCAAAGCCGCCCAGACCTCCCGATCCACACACACATCCCCCAGCTCCTCCGGGGGAACCCCAAGGCGTTCCCAAGCCAGCCGAAAGATGTAATCCTTCCAGCGTGTCCTGGGTCTTCTCCGGGGCCTCCTCCCAATGGGACGTGCCCGGAACACCTCTCCAGCGAGGCGTCCAGGGGGCATCCGGAAAAGATGCCCGAGCCACCTCAACTGACTCCTTTCAATGTGGAGGAGCAGCGGCTCGACTCCGAGCTCCTCCCGAGTGACCGAGCTCCTCACCTTATCTCTAAGGGAGCGCCCAGCCACCCTGCGGAGGAAACTCATTTCGGCCGCTTGTACCCACGATCTCGCTCTTTCGGTCATGAGCCAAATCTCATGACCATAGGTGAGGATCGGAATGTAGATCGATCAGTAAATTGAGAGCTTTGCCCCCCTACTCAGCTCTCTCTTCACCACGACGGTCCGATACAGCGACCACATCACTGCAGACGCTGCACCGATCTGTCTATCGATCTCACGCTCCATCCGTCCCTCACTCATGAACAAGACCCCAAGATACTTAAACTCCTCCACTTGAGGCAAGGACACTCCACCGACCTGAAGAGGGCAAAGCACCTTTTTCCGGTCGAGAACCATGGCCTCGGATTTGGAGGTGCTGATTTTCATCCCGGATGCCTCACACTCGGCTGCAAACCACCCCAGTGCACGCTGAAGGTCCTGATTTGATGAAGCCAACAGAACCACATCGTCCGCAAACAGCAGAGACGAGATTCTGTGGTTCCCAAACCAGACCCCCTCTACACCCTGGCTGCACCTAGAAATTCTGTCCATAAAAATAATGAACAGAACCGGTGACAAAGGGCAGCCCTGGCGTAGGCCAATGTGCACTGGAAACAGGTTTGACTTACTACCGGCAATGTGAACCAAGCTCCTGCTGTGGTCATACAGGGACCGGATAGCCCTTAGCAAAGGACCCCGGACCCCGTAGCAGTCCTACATATTTGCTTAATATGCGCATTGAAGGACGTATCCTGATCAAAAATGACTCCAAGATTTCTCACAGTATTACTAGAGGTCAGGGTAATGCCATCCAGAGTAAGGATCTAGTTAGACACCATGTTTCTAAGATTTGTGGGGCCAAGTACAATAACTTCAGTTTTATCTGAATTTAAAAGCAGGAAATTAGAGGTCATCCATGTCTTTATGTCTGAAAGACATTCCTGCAGTTTAACTAATTGGTGTGTGTCCTCTGGCTTCATGGATAGATAAAGCCGGATATCATCTGCGTAGCAATGAAAATTTAAGCAATGCTTTCTAATAATACTGCCTAAGGGAAGCATGTATAAAGTGAATAAAATTGGTCCTAGCGCAGAACCTTGTGGAACTCCATAATTAACCTTAGTCTGTGAAGAAGACTGGTGTGAAAGTGTAGGGACACGGACCCACAACAGGGGGCGCAAATGAACGGACAATGGAATAAGCCAAAATATAACCATTTAATGTTGTGAATGTGCACAACAGAGCAACAGACAACACAATTGAGATTAACAGTCAATTAGGCACGGTGTCGTGTGGGCAGGCTCGAGGATAGAAGACGCCCGTCCAGAAAAGAGCCGAATCCCACACGCCTTCCACTTCCACCGGACCTGAAGCACCCTGGAGCCACCAAGCGCTGGGTCCCCAGGTGGCCACTGCCTCCGGCTGTCAGATCGGGTACTGCTGGCAGGAAGAACAGACAGGTGATGGTGGGTGCGTGAACACCCAGCAAACAGTTCAGAACAATGGTGGAAAACACCTCCACCTCTTAACCACTATACTCCCGAACTAACTGCAGATCCTGATGGTACACTTAGCAGTCCACAACCAAGGAGTGGAGTACGCCAGCTCCCCCAACACACGACTACTCCTTAGCGTACAAAAAGGCTCGTCTGCAAAAGCAGGGATTACACACAGAAGTAAAGACGTTACTACTGTAGAGTTTACACGGGCTGAGCAGTTTACCTGATCGGTAGACGATTTCTCGGCAGTGAGGTGAAGATGCTGCCCGGCTCTTATGGAGATGTGGATGATGATGATGATGAGTGACAGCTGGTGTTGTTGATGAGTGACAGCTGCCACTCCCGGTTGCTCCGGCGCCCTCTCGTGCCTGAAGGCCGCACTTCAGGCAGCGCGCCCTCTGGTGGTGGGCCAGCAGTACCTCCTCTTCAGTGGCCCACACAACAAAGACTCCCCATTTACATGAACAAATTGTAATCTATTAGATAAATATGATTCAAACCACCGCAGCGCAGTGCCTTTAATACCTATGGCATGCTCTAATCTCTGTAATAAAATTTTATGGTCAACAGTATCAAAAGCAGCACTGAGGTCTAACAGAACAAGCACAGAGATGAGTCCACTGTCCGAGGCCATAAGAAGATCATTTGTAACCTTCACTAATGCTGTTTTGTACTATGATGAATTCTAAAACCTGACTGAAACTCTTCAAATAGACCATTCCTCTGCAGATGATCAGTTAGCTGTTTTACAACTACCCTTTCAAGAATTTTTGAGAGAAAAGGAAGGTTGGAGATTGGCCTATAATTAGCTAAGATAGCTGGGTCAAGTGATGGCTTTTTAAGTAATGGTTTAATTACTGCCACCTTAAAAGCCTGTGGTACATAGCCAACTAATAAAGATAGATTGATCATATTTAAGATCGAAGCATTAATTAATGGTAGGGCTTCCTTGAGCAGCCTGGTAGGAATGGGGTCTAATAGACATGTTGATGGTTTGGAGGAAGTAACTAATGAAAATAACTCAGACAGAACAATTGGAGAGAAAGAGTCTAGCCAAATACCAGCATTACTGAAGGCAACCAAACATAAAGATATGTCTTTGGGATGGTTATGAATAATTTTTTCTCTAATAGTTAAAATTTTATTTGCAAAGAAAGTCATGAAGTCATTACTAGTTAAAGTTAAAGGAATACTCGGCTCAATAGAGCTCTGACTCTTTGTCAGCCTGGCTACAGTGCTGAAAAGAAACCTGGGGTTGTTCTTATTTTCTTCAATTAGTGATGAGTAGTAAGATGTCCTAGCTTTACGGAGGGCTTTTTTATAGAGCAACAGACTCTACCATGGAGTCAAGCATTTCTGATTTAAGGCTCTCTTTTTCAGAGGAGCTACAGCATCCAAAGTTGTGCTCAATGAGGATGTAAAGCTATTGACAAGATAATCTATCTCACTCACAGAGTTTAGGTAGCTACTCTGCATTGTTAGTATATGGCATTGAAGAACACAACAAAGAAGGAATCATATCCTTAAACCTAGCTACAGCACTTTCAGAAAGACTTCTACTGTAATGAAACTTATTCTGCACTGCTGGGTAGTCCATTAAAGTAAATGTAAATGTTATTAAGAAATGATCAGACAACAGGGGCTTTTCATGGAATACTGTTAAGTCTTCAATTTCTATGCCATATGTCAGAACAAGATCTAAAGTATGGTTAAAGTGGTGGGTGGGCTCATTTACATTTTGAGAGAAGCCAATTGAGTCTAATAATAGATTAAATGCAGTGTTGAGGCTGTCATTCTCAGCATCTATGTGGATGTTAAAATTGCCCACTATAATTATCTTATCTGAGCTAAGCACTAAGTCAGACAAAAGGTCTGAAAATTCACATATAAACTCACAGTAACGACCAGGTGGACGATAGATAATAACAAATAAAACTGTTTTTTGGGACTTCCAATTTGGATGGACAAGACTAAGAGTCAAGCTTTCAAATGAATTAAAGCTCTGTCTGGGTCTTTGATTAATTAATAAGCTGGAGTGGAAGATTGCTGCTAATCCTCCCCCTCGGCCCGTGCTTCGAACATTCTGACAGTTAGTGTGACTCGGGGGTGTTGACTCATTTAAACTAACATATTCATCCTGCTGTAACCAGGTTTCTGTAAGGCAGAATAAATCAATATGTTGATCAATTATTATATCATTTACTAACAGGGACTTAGAAGAGAGAGACCTAATGTTTAATAGACCTATATGGAATACTTGCAGCACTATATGGAGTACTTGTAGTACTATATGGAATACTTGCAGTACTATATGGAGTACCTGTAGTACTATATGGTGTACTTGCAGTACTATATGGAATACTTGCAGCACTATATGGAGTACTTGCAGCACTATATGGAGTACTTTTAGTACTATATAGTGTACTTGCAGAACTATATGGAATACTTGCAGCACTATATGATGTACTTGTACTATATGTGTACTTGCAGTACTATATGGTATACTTGCAGCACTATATGGAATACTTGCAGCACTATATGGTGTACTTGTAGTACTATATGTGTACTTGCAGTACTATATGGAATACTTGTAGTAGTATATGGTATACTTGCAGCACTATATGTAGTACTTGCAGTACTATATGTGTACTTGCAGTACTATATGGAATACTTGCAGCATTATATGGTGTACTTGTAGTACTATATGGAATACTTGCAGCACTATATGGTGTACTTGCAGCACTGTATGGAGTACTTGTAGTACTATATGGAATACTTGCAGCACTATATGGTGTACTTGTAGTACTATATGGACTACTTGCAGAACTATATGGAGTACTTGCAGCACTATATGGAATACTTGTAGTACTATATGGTATACTTGCAGCACTATATGGAGTACTTGCAGTACTATATGTGTACTTGCAGTACTATATGGAATACGTGCAGCATTATATGGTGTACTTGTAGTACTATATGGAATACTTGCAGCACTATATGGTGTACTTGCAGCACTATATGGTGTACTTGCAGCACTGTATGGTGTACTTGTAGTACTATATGGAATACTTGCAGCACTATATGGTGTACTTGTAGTACTATATGGAATACTTGCAGCACTATATGGTGTACTTGCAGCACTATATGGTGTACTTGTAGTACTATATGGAGTACCTGCAGCACTATATGGAGTACTTGTAGTACTATATGGTGTACTTGCAGTACTATATGGAATATTTGCAGCACTATATGGAGTACTTGTAGTACTATATGGAATACTTGTAGTACTATATGGAATACTTGCAGCACTATATGGAGTACTTGTAGTACTATATGGAATACTTGTAGTACTATATGGAATACTTGCAGTGTTGTGATGTTTCTGCTCATGTGACAGAAGACAAAATGTTTTTTTCTTTTTTCATTCACTTTAAAATCATAACATGAATAAAACCTCAGCAAAGAAATTAAATCATGAAATAATATCTCACCTGTGCGTATGTGCATGTGTTTGTGTATGTGTGCACGTGTGTGTGTGATGTGTTTGAGACACAGACATTTTGGACTAAGACAGAGATGTGTTTAACTGAGACATTGATGTGTTTGACTGAGACAGAGATGTTGGACTGTTACAGAGACATGTTTGAGACAGACATGTTTGACTGAAAGAGAGACATTGTTGGGTTGAGACAGAGACATTTTTGACTGAGACAGACACATGTTGGACTGAGACAGAGATGTGTTGGACTGAGACAGACACGTTTGGGACAGACACGTGTTTGACGGAGACAGAGATGTGTTTGACTGAGGCAGAGATGTGTTTGACTGAGACAGACACATGTTTGACTGAGACAGAGATGTGTTGGACTGAGACAGACACGTTTGGGACAGACACATGTTTGATGGAGACAGAGATGTGTTCGACTGAGACAGAGACATGTTCGGTTGAGACAGAGATATGTTTGACTGAGGCCGAGATGTGTTTGACTGACAGAGACATGTTCAGCAGAGACAGAGATATGTTTGACTGAGGCAGAGATGTGTTTGACTGACAGAGACATGTTTGACTGAGACAGACACGTTTGGGACAGACACGTGTTTGACGGAGACAGAGATGTGTTTGACTGAGGCAGAGATGTGTTTGACTGGCAGAGACATGTTTGACTGAGGCAGAGACGTGTTGGACTGAGACAGACACATCTGGGACAGACACATGTTTGATGGAGACAGAGACGTGTTCGAGTGAGACAGAGACATGTTCGGTTGAGACAGAGATATGTTTGACTGAGGCAGAGATGTGTTTGACTGACAGAGACATGTCTGACTGAGACAGAGATGTGTTTGACTGAGGCAGAGATGTGTTTGAGTGACAGAGACGTGTTTGACTGAGACAGAGACATGTTTGACTGAGACAGAGATGTGTTTGAGTGACAGAGACGTGTTTGACTGAGACAGAGGCATGTCTGACTGAGACAGAGATGTGTTTGACTGAGGCAGAAATGTGTTTGAGTGACAGAGACGTGTTTGACTGAGACAGAGACATGTTTGACTGAGACAGAGATGTGTTTGACTGAGACAGAGATGTGTTTGACTGACAGAGACATGTTCGGCGGAGACAGAGACATGTTCGGCGGAGACAGAGACATGTTTGACTGAGACAGAGATGTGTTGGACTGAGACAGACATGTCTGGGACAGACACATGTTTGATGGAGACAGAGACGTGTTCGAGTGAGACAGAGACGTGTTCGGTTGAGACAGAGATATGTTTGACTGAGGCAGAGATGTGTTTGACTGACAGAGACATGTCTGACTGAGACAGAGATGTGTTTGACTGAGGCAGAGATGTGTTTGAGTGACAGAGACGTGTTTGACTGACAGAGACATGTTTGACTGAGACAGAGATGTGTTTGACTGAGACAGAGATGTGTTTGACTGACAGAGACATGTTCGGCGGAGACAGAGAGATGTTTGACTGAGACAGAGATATGTTTGACTGAGGCAGAGATGTGTTTGATTGACAGAGATGTGTTTGACTGAGGCAGAGATGTGTTTGACTGAGACAGAGATGTGTTTGACTGACAGAGACATGTTTGACTGAGACAGAGATGTGTTTGACTGAGACAGAGATGTGTTTGATTGACAGAGATGTGTTTGACTGACAGAGACATGTTTGACTGAGACAGAGATGTGTTTGACTGACAGAGACATGTTTGACTGAGACAGAGATGTGTTTGACTGAGACAGAGATGTGTTTGACTGAGACAGAGATGTGTTTGACTGACAGAGACATGTTTGACTGAGACAGAGATGTGTTTGACTGACAGAGACATGTTTGACTGAGACAGAGTTGTGTTTGACTGACAGAGACATGTTTGACTGAGACAGAGATGTGTTTGACTGACAGAGATGTGTTTGACTGACAGAGACATGTTTGACTGAGACAGAGTTGTGTTTGACTGACAGAGACATGTTTGACTGAGACAGAGATGTGTTTGACTGACAGAGATGTGTTTGGCTGACAGAGACATGTTTGACTGAGACAGAGATGTGTTTGAGGCAGGGACATATTGGACTGAGACAAAGACGTATTTGAGACAGAGATCGTTATAATAATAAAGATAATAATGGGGATAATAATAATGTTAATAATGATGATGATTATTAATAATAAATATAATTATAATAATAATAATGTTAATACCTCCATGACCAGTAAAAAATCAAGGACCGAGACATCGCCCGGCATGGTGGAGTCGAGGCCCCACCCTGGAGCCAGGCCTGGGGTTGGGGCTCGCGCGCGAGCGCCTGGTGGTCGGGCCTTAGTCCATGGGGCCCGGCCGGGCTCAGCCCGAAGGAGCGACGTGGGCCCTCCTGTGGGCCCGGCGGCCTGGTCCATGCCCACAGCCCCTGGCTGTTGGGACGTGGAATGTCACCTCGCTGGGGGCGGGAAGGAGCCTGAGCTTGTGCGGGAGGTTGAGAGATACCGACTAGAGATAGTGGGGCTCACCTCCATGCACACCTGGGGCTCTGGTACCCAACTCCTGGAGAGGGGCTGGACGCTTCATTTTTCTGGCGTTGCCCACATGGGAGAGGCGGAGTGCTGGGGTCGCATTGCTTATTGCTCCCCAGCTCAGTCGCCATGTGTTGGAGTTCACTCCAGTGAACGAGGGGGTCGCGTCCCTACACCTTCGGGTCGGGGACAGGTCTCTCACTGTTGTCTCGGCCTACGGGCTGAGCGGCAGTGCAGAGTACCCGACCTTCTTGGTGTCCCTGGGAGGGGTACTAGATAGCACTCCGACTGGGGACTCCATTGTTCTCCTGGGGTATTTCAATGCCCACGTGGGCGGCGACAGTGAGACCTGGAGGGGGGTGATCGGGAAGCACAGCCTCCCCGATCTGAACCCAAGTGGTGTTCAGTTGTTGGACTTCTATGCTAGTTACAGTTTGTCCATCATGAATACCATGTTCGAGCACAAGGGTGTCCATAAGTGCACGTGGCCCCAGGACACCCTGAGCCGGAGGTCGATGATCTACTTTGTAGTCGTATCATCTGACCTTCGGCCACGTGTCTCGGACACTCAAGTGAAGAGAGGGGCAGAGCTGTGGACCAATCACTACCTGGTGGTGAGTTGGATCCACTGGGAGGGGAGGAAGCTGGTCAGATCTGGCAGGCCCAAACGTATCGTGAGGGTCTGCTGGGAATGACTGGCGGAACCCTCTGTCAGCGAGGTCTGACAAAGGGCAGCCCTGGCGGAGGCCAACGTGCACTGGAAACAGGTTTGACTTACTACCGGCAATGCGAACCAAGCTCCTGCTCCGGTCGTACAGGGACCGGATAGCCCTTAGCAAAGGACCCCGTACTCCCGGAGCACTCCCCACAGGGTGCCCCGAGGGACACGGTCGAACGCGTTCTCCAGATCCAAAAAACACATGTGGACTGGTTGGGCGAACTCCCATGAACCCTCGAGCACCCGATGGAGCGTGTAGAGCTGGTCCTGAATCCGAGGTTCGACCTTCGGTTGAATTCTCCTCGCCAGTACTCTGGAATAGACCTTACCGGGGAGGCTGAGGAGTGTGATCCCCCTATAGTTGGAACACACCCTCCGGTCCCCCTTCTGAAACAGAGGGACCACCACCCCGGTCTGCCAATCCAGAGGCACTGTCCCCGATCACCACGGGATGTTGCAGAGGCATGTCAGCCAAGACAGTCCCACAACATCCAGAGACTTAAGGTACTCAGGACGGATTTCATCCACCCCAGGAGCCTTGCCACCGAGGAGCTTTCTAACCATCTTGGTGACTTCGGCCTGGGTAATGGATGAGTCCGCCTCTGAGTCCCCAGTCTCTGCTTCCTCTTCGGAAGACGTGACGATGGGATTGAGGAGCTCCTCGAAGTACTCATTCCACCGCCCGACAACATCCCCAGTCAGGGTCAACAGCTCCCCACCTGCACCGTAAACAGTGCTGGTGGAGAGCTGCTTCCGCCTCCTGAGGTGTCGGACAGTTTGCCAGAATCTCTTCGAGGCCGACCGATAGTCATCCTCCATGGCCTCCCCGAACTCCTCCCAGACCCGAGTTTTTGCCTCTGCGACCGCACGGCCTGCGGCACGTTTGGCCTGCCAGTACCTGTCAGCTGCCTCTGGGGTCCCACCTACCAACAAATATAAGTAGGACTCCTTCAGCTTGACGGCATCGCTTACTTCCGGTGTCCACCACTGGGTTCGGGGATTGCCGCCGCGACAGGCACCAGAGACCTTGCGACCACAGCTACGAGCGGCCGCATCGACAATGGAGGTGGAGAACATGTCTCCAACCTCCCCCGGGATCTGGGAGAAGCTCTCCCGGAGGTGGGAGTTGAAGACCTCGCTGACAGAGGGTTCCGCCAGTCATTCCCAGCAGACCCTCATGATACGTTTGGGCCTGCCTGGTCTGACCGGCTTCCTCCCCTCCCAGCGGATCCAACTCACCACCAGGTGGTGATCGGTCGACAGCTCTGCCCCTCTCTTCACTCGAATGTCCGAGACACGTGGCCGAAGGTCAGATGATACGACTACAAAGTCGATCATCGACCTCCGGCTCGGTGTCCTGGTGCCACGAGTACTTATGGACACCCTTGTGCTCGAACATGGTGTTCGTGATGGACAAACTGTGATTAGCACAGAAGTCCAACAACTGAACACCACTCGGCTTCAGATCAGGGAGGCTGTGCTTCCCGATCACCGCCCTCCAGGTCTTACTGTCGCCGCCCACGTGGGCATTGAAATCCCCCAGGAGAACAATGGAGTCCCCAGTCAGAGCGCTATCTAGTATCCCTCCCAGGGACTCCAGGAAGGTTGGGTACTCTGCAATGCCGCTTGGCCCATAGGCTGAGACAATGGTGAGAGACCTGTCCCCAACCCGAAGGCGTAGGGACACGACCCTCTCGTTCACCGGAGTGAACTCCAACACTGGGGAGCAATAAGCAATGCGACCCAAGCTCTCTGCCTCTCCCCGTGGGCAATGCCAGAGTGTCCAGGCCCTTCCAGGAGTTGGGTACCAGAGCCCAAGCTGTGCGTGGAGGTGAGCCAGACTGTCTCTAGTCGGCATCTCTCAACCTCCCGCACAAGCTCAGGCTTCTTCCCCCCCAGCGAGGTGACATTCCACGTCCCAACAGCCAGGGGCTGTGAGCATGGACCGGGCCGCCGGGCCACCCGCCCTCGACCACCACCCAATCCTCTCTGCACCCGACCCCCATGGCCCCCTCTGCAGGTGGTGAACCCACAGGAGGGCGGGCCCACGTCGCTCTTTCAAGATGAGCCTGGCCAGGCCCCATGGGCTAAGGCCCGACCACCAGGCGCTCGCGCGCGAGCCCCAACCCCAGGCCTGGCTCCAGGGAGGGGCCCCGGCTCCGCCATACCGGGCGACGTCTCGGTCCTTGATTTTTTACTGGTCATGGAGGTTCTGAACTGCCCTTAGTCTGACCCGTCACCTAGGACCTGTTTGCCTTGGGAGACCCTACAGGGAGCACAAAGCCCCCGACAACATAGCTCCTAGGATCATCCGGGTAAGCAAACTCCCCCACTGCGATAAGGTGGCAGCTAGAGGGGGAGCATGATAATGATAATAATAATAATGATGACAATAATAATAATGATCATGATGATAATGATGATGATGCTCTTTGCTGTAAGTCTGAAGATGAAAGGTGAAACGTTCAACATAAGTATTTTTTAAATTCAAATCATTGTTTTTACAGCCAGTTTTCTTGAGACAAGTTGCGCATGAACACTTGAACATTTGAATTCTGATACTGTGGTACTGTGTGGTCTATCTTTCTGGACATATCAGTTCCTTACAAGAAGGAGACAGCTGAGGGGAGCCACCAGGAGATTTGTAATGTCTGTGTGGGAGGCACAGACGTCTATGACCGAGGAAGTTGTGCATCGTGCTGGGAGTCTGGGACACTGTGTGTGTGTGTGTGTGTGTGTGTGTGTGTGTGCGTGTGTGCGTGTGTGCGTGCGTGCGTGCGTGCGTGCGTGCGTGCGTGCGTGCGTGCGTGCGTGCGTGCGTGCACCCGCCAGTGCGACAAACAAAACACTTCATTCAGATGGTGCCAGACTCAGGCTGCAGGACAGACACACAGTCCTCCAGAAACAGACTGACATTCAGCCTGCAGGAGCTGTTTTTAAAGCTAATATTACCAGGAGGCGCCTCACGGGGCCACCATGAGGTTCCCACTCTGAGGAACTCTGTAACTCTGTAACCATGTAATTCTTTAACCCTGTAACCATGTAACACTGCAACTTTTTAACTCTGTAACCATGTAACCCGGTAAATCTGTAACCCTGTAAATCTGTAACTCTGTACATGTTTTACTTTGTAACTCTGTCACCATGTATCCCGGTAAATCTGTAACCATGTAACCCTGTAGCTCTTTAACTCTGTAACCATGTAACCCGGTAAATCTGTAACCATGTAACTCTGTAACCCTATAACCATGTGACTCTGTAACCATGTAACCTGGTAAATTTGTAACCATGTACATCTGTAACCCTGTAATTCTGTAACTTTTTAACTCTGTAACCTGGTAAATCTGTAAATCTGTAACTTTTTTAACTCTGTAACTGTCACCATGTATCCCTGTAAATCTGTAACCATGTAACTCTGTAACCCTGTAATTTTTTTTAACATTGTAACCATGTGACTCTGTAACCATGTAAGCCAGTAAATCTGTAACCCTGTAAATCTGTAACCCTGTAAATCTGTAACTTTTTAACTCTGTAACTCTGTCACCATGTAACCCGGTAAATCTGTAACCCTGTAACTCTATCTCTGTAACCATGTAAAAAGGTAAATCTGTAACCCTGTAAGCATGTAACTCTGTAACTTTTTAACCCTGTAACCATGTGACCCTGTAAATCTGTAACCCAATAACCCAGTAAGTCTGTAACCCTGTAACTCTATAACCCTATAACTCTGTAACTTTGTAACCCTGTAACTCTTTAACCCTGTAACCATGTTACCCTGTTACTCTGTAACCCGGTAAATCTGTAACCCTGTAACTCCAAAACCTTTTAACTCTGTAACCCTGTAAATCTGTAACCATGAAACTCTGTATCCCTCTAACTCTATAACTTTTTAATCCTGTAACTGTGATCCTGTAACTCTGTAACTCTTTTTTAACTTTTTAACTCTGTAACCCTGTAACTCTATAACTTTTTAACCCTGTAACCGTGTGACCCTGAAACTCTGTAACCCTGTAACTATGTACCTTTTTAACCCTGTAACTCTTTAACCATGTGACCCTGTAACTCTGTAACTGCCAGCATGAAGCTAGAGTCAGTGTCCACTCAGACCACAAAACCAGGAACACCTGTATGAGTTTTTTGGTGCTGATGTACTTGCCACAGAGTTAACAAATCAAGTCAAGTCTGGGAGCATGCAGTGGAACCACCTTGGGTCCTGGATAGCAGAAAACCAGTCCATTCCCACCGCTCTACAATAACCATCTATTTGCTGCAGTCAGGTGAACCACGGGCGTGTCCTTGACCTTCTCCAGCTACTGGGGTCGTCAACACTCAGGGACCTTTATCTTGGATCATGTCCAGAGAAACAGGCCCCTGACATTCCCTCACAATGCAACTGATCCTCCTCATCCCAGTCTCTCTGAGTAACCGCTCATTTGATACAAGGTCCTTCCAGTGGTATCCAGAGATCCTTCAAAGACATGCAGGTGGCATCTTAGGTCACTTTCTCAGAATCATACAGTAATAACGCAGCTTGGAAGGTTGGGTTTGAGCCAACAGGTGTTTCTAGACCTCTGGTACTCAAGTGGGAAATGTTGATTTTTTTCACCTTATGAAATTGTTCTGGAAAGGAGGAAAGAAGGTCATGTGTGAGAGACGTCAGGGTTTGCAGATCAGCCAGGTCACGTACACGGAATGAGTCATCAACAAAAGACATGAGTGACACATGTTAAAAAAACTGACATGCAGAAACTCAGCGACAACATTCGGACTGTTGTTCACAGTCCCAAGAAGGTTTGGACCCCAGAACCTTCCAGCAGCATCACTGGTCTCACTGGAGTGTTGGTTCCTGTCAAAGCTCTCAGCATGCTCATGTTCTTCTGCTGTAGGTGGATGTGCATGTGCAGAGGACGTGTAAATGGATTGTGGTTTGCAGAGGAGAATATTTTCTTACGATTTACATAAATGTTGCTGGATAGGATGCTGCTGAGGTACAGACAGTCTTATTGTGAGAAACAAACAAAAGACATTCTGTGATCTACCCTGGTTGATGTTTTACATCAACAGTATATGTTTTTAGATTAAATGCAGATCTTCAAAATCCTCCCTAACGATGGAGGAGACATGTTTGACAGTTTAAGTACATTCCTTCATTGATTTCAGTTCCTGCAGGCAGAAAGCAGCATGCTGAGGCTCCGTCCCTCCCACTGCCCATATGACACTCCTGCCCGCCCCTTTATCTGTTCTTGGTGGAGGTGAGCCCATACCGTGACAGCACCGCCATGTTGCTCCTTCCGGCCGGGTGTGACCCGACCGGTGGATCCAGGGCTCCATACCGACTGCTTGCTGATGAACTCCACCCCTCATCTCCAGAAGGAGGTCCATCATTCTCTGCTCTGGTCACTATCATGTTCTTCAGTCATATCTGGACCTGCAGACCTTCAAGTCTCACTTGGAGATACTTGGTGATTACATTTTAACAGCAGAAAAGGTCTGCAGCTGAGAACAAACACTGGAACACTGGTCATCCTTACTAATCCTGATTACTGCCTGCTGGGGTGGACTTTGGACCTGCCCCCCCCCCCCAGTATAGGTCACCTTTGAGGAGTGCACTTGAGACAGTGACTTTGAATTGTCTCCGCTAAATGTTCAGTGAGCTGCGACCTTTGAATCGTCTCCTCTAAACGTTCAGTGAGCTGCGACCTTTGAATCGTCTCCTCTAAACGTTCAGTGAGCCGCGACCTTTGAATCGTCTCCGCTAAACGTTCAGTGAGCCGCGACCTTTGAATCGTCTCCTCTAAACGCTCAGTGAGCCGCGACCTTTGAATCGTCTCCTCTAAACGTTCAGTGAGCCGCGACCTTTGAATCGTCTCCGCTAAAAGTTCAGTGAGCCGCGACCTTTGAATCGTCTCCGCTAAACGTTCAGTGAGCCGCGACCTTTGAATCGTCTCCTCTAAACGTTCAGTGAGCCGCGACCTTTGAATCGTCTCCTCTAAACGTTCAGTGAGCCGCGACCTTTGAATCGTCTCCTCTAAACGTTCAGTGAGCCGCGACCTTTGAATCGTCTCCTCTAAACGTTCAGTGAGCCGCGACCTTTGAATCGTCTCCGCTAAACGTTCAGTGAGCCGCGACCTTTGAATCGTCTCCGCTAAACGTTCAGTGAGCCGCGACCTTTGAATCGTCTCCGCTAAACGTTCAGTGAGCCGCGACCTTTGAATCGTCTCCTCTAAACTTTCAGTGAGCCGCGACCTTTGAATCGTCTCCTCTAAACGTTCAGTGAGCCGCGACCTTTGAATCGTCTCCGCTAAACGTTCAGTGAGCCGCGACCTTTGAATCGTCTCCTCTAAACGTTCAGTGAGCTGCGACCTTTGAATCGTCTCCTCTAAACGTTCAGTGAGCTGCGACCTTTGAATCGTCTCTGCTAAACGTTCAGTGAGCTGCGACCTTTGAATCGTCTCCGCTAAACGTTCAGTGAGCTGCGACCTGTGAATCGTCTCCTCTAAACGTTCAGTGAGCTGCGACCTTTGAATCGTCTCCTCTAAACGTTCAGTGAGCTGCGACCTTTGAATCGTCTCCTCTAAACGTTCAGTGAGCTGCGACCTTTGAATCGTCTCCGCTAAACGTTCAGTGAGCTGCGACCTGTGAATCGTCTCCTCTAAACGTTCAGTGAGCTGCGACCTTTGAATCGTCTCCGCTAAACGTTCAGTGAGCTGCGACCTTTGAATCGTCTCCTCTAAACGTTCAGTGAGCTGCGACCTTTGAATCGTCTCCGCTAAACGTTCAGTGAGCTGCGACCTTTGAATCGTCTCCGCTAAACGTTCAGTGAGCTGCGACCTTTGAATCGTCTCCTCTAAACGTTCAGTGAGCTGCGACCTTTGAATCGTCTCCGCTAAACGTTCAGTGAGCTGCGACCTTTGAATCGTCTCCTCTAAACGTTCAGTGAGCTGCGACCTTTGAATCGTCTCCGCTAAACGTTCAGTGAGCTGCGACCTGTGAATCGTCTCCTCTAAACGTTCAGTGAGCTGCGACCTTTGAATCGTCTCCTCTAAACGTTCAGTGAGCTGCGACCTTTGAATCGTCTCCGCTAAACGTTCAGTGAGCTGCGACCTTTGAATCGTCTCCTCTAAACGTTCAGTGAGCTGCGACCTTTGAATCGTCTCCGCTAAACGTTCAGTGAGCTGCGACCTTTGAATCCTCTCCTCTAAACTTTCAGTGAGCTGCGACCTTTGAATCGTCTCCTCTAAACGTTCAGTGAGCTGTGACCTTTAAATCGTCTCCGTTAAACGTTCAGTGAGCCGGGACCTTTGAATCGTCTCCTCTAAACGTTCAGTGAGCTGTGACCTTTAAATCGTCTCTGCTAAACGTTCAGTGAGCTGCGACCTTTGAATCGTCTCCTGAAGTAACGGCTGCTGTTTCCCTGAGGTGCCGCCTGATTTAATCAACACTCTGAGAGTCCTTTGAGAAGGAAACCTGTAGCTCCATGGAAACAAGGAGCAGGAGGGGAGTCGGAGTTAGAAGAGAAGGGGGGCAAGGGAGTTGGGGGGGGGTTGGTGTCTTGGCAGCCACAGTGTGTTTGTGTGTCTTGGCTCAGACGCCGGTTCTGTCCACACTGTCCTGTGACCTGTCTCTGTTCTTTGTGTCTCATGTTCAGGTCTGTTGATATAATCCAGCCTCTATAAAGGACGTGTCTCATGTTTTTTAACGTCCCATTTAGCAACACAACATCAAAGTCCTCATGATTGTTTGTCTCTCTGCGCACGTGTGCTCATAATTAGTGGTTTCTGATGTTTTTTATTCCTCTCCCGAAGCAAGGAGACAGGTGCATTTCCAGAAAACGTCCCACTTGGCGTTTCTCTGTGTGTGACATAGTTAAGAGCAAAACTGAGACAGAGTGAGACAGACAGAGACAGACTGAGACAGAGTGAGGCAGAGAGACAGACAGACAGAGAGACAGACAGAGACAGAGTGATGGAAACAACTGAGGTTCTGTCCAATAATGAAGCTTCTGTGTTTTTCTTAGAAAGCAGCGGCTCTGATTTCGAGGAGACGACACACTTCACCCCGAAACTCTTAACTTCTTCAGAGTCTGTTGGATTTTGGAACTTAAAGTGTCGTGAAGCTGCTGTTTTGTCACAGCTGCCGGTTTTACTGCACACTCCACACTCACTGGATTATGACCAGAGAAACAGGCAACAAAATGTTGTAGCTGATCCTCGTCATCTCTCTTCGTCACCACTCATTTGATACAACGTCACTGCAGCCGGCCCCAAGGATCCTCCAAAGAGACCTAGTACCAAAGACATCCAGGTCACTGGTCAGCGTCCAAGTCTCACAATCATATAGGAAGGAGGCAGCACTAGGACCCTAAAGACTTGGACCTTTGTTCCCATTCAGGACAGTAAGCCCCTTTTGGAGTTGATGTTTTTGACTTGATTGAAAAGGGTTTAATATTTTTAATAGACTGCATTTCTGTTGCTGTTTTTGTGTTCAGAGAGCTTTACAGTGATGCCTCACATTCCCTCATTCACACATTGATGTCAGAGTGCTGCCATGTAACTGTGAGCAACTTGGGGTTTAAGGACCTTGCCCAAGTCCCTGAGTGATTTTAACTGTCTGACGGGAATTTGAACCGAGAACTTTGTGGTGGCTAGAATGAAAATGAATGAAAAAATCTCTCATTTGATTTTTGTTTTACATTTCACGTGAGGTTTTCTGTTGACCCACTGATGAAGAAAAAACAACAAGAACTACATTTCTACCAGACAGTTTGTGCCAACTACAGGGGCATCACACTAACAAACACATCAAACTCCCTGGTAAAGTCTACTCCAGGGTGCTGGAAAGGAGGGTTCAGCGGATAGTCGAACCTGTGATTGAAGAGGAACAATGCAGGTTCCGTCCTGGTCGTGGAATAATAGACCAGCTCTTCACTCTCACAAGGATCCTGGAGGGGGCCAGGGAGTTTGCCCATCCAGTCTACATGTGTTTTGTGGACTTGGAGAAGGCATATGATCGGGTACCCCAGGAGATACTGTGGGAGGTGCTGTGGGAGTATGAAGTGAGGGGGTCCCTTCTCAGGGCCATCCAATCTCTGTACTCACAAAGTGAGAGCTGTGTTCGGGTGCTTGGCAGTAAGTCGGACTCGTTTCCGGTGGCGGTTGGCCTCCGCCAAGGCTGCACCTTGTCATCAATCCTGTTTGTGATATTCATGGACAGGATATCGAGGCATAGTCGAGGGGAGGAGGGTTTCCAGTGTGGTGGGCTCAGGGTCTCATCACTGCTTTTTGCAGATGATGTGGTCCTGTTGGCTTCATCGGCCTGTGACCTCCAACACTCACTGGATCAGTTCACAGCTGAGTGTGAAGCGGGTGGGATGAGGATCAGCACCCGTAAATCTGAGGCCATGGTTCTCAGCAGGAAACCGATGGATTGTTGTCAGTCTTTGTTCCTACTATCACCTATGGTTGTGAGGGTTGGGTCATGACTGAAAGAACTAGATTGTGGGTACAAGCAACCAAAATGGGCTTCCTTAGGAGGGCAGATGGTGTCTCCCTTAATAGGGTGAGAAGCCCGGTCATCCATGGGGGGCTCGGAGTAAAGCCACTGCTCCTTCGCATTGACAGGAGGTAGCTGAGGTGGTTCAGGTATCTGGTAAGGATGCCCCCTGGGCACCTCCCTAGGGAGGTGTTCCAGGCACGCCCATGTGGGAGGAGACCCCGGTAACAACCCTTTTGTGTTGTTACTGCATAATGGTTGAGGTAAAATTAGCCGCGCACACATCAGGTGGCTGTGCCATTTGTGTTTTTCCGTTTGCTGGTGGAGCTGTTGGCATCCAAAGCAGTTTTCTGCAGTGTGTCGTAGCTTATGTAGCTCCTGTAGGTTGTAAAACGCCACAGTGGGCCGGACTCTGCCACCGCATTGCGTTCTTCCAGGAGAAGGATTCTGCCGCTGTCACGTTTCACACACATCCTTCAGCTGCTCTCAACCTTTTTTTTTTCTCAAAGTCCAAATTCAAGTCACATCAGTGAAACTTTCTGAAAAAAAAAAAAACAACAAGAGCCAATGAGGAGTGAATGTCAGAAACACACATATGCTGTTTCCAAGGCAACAAGGGAGCTGAATGTTCTGGCGCACACACACAGATCCTGCAGGTCTGTGAGTTGTAACAGCGTAACGAGCGCTCCATCCAGTCACAGCACATCCTTCTCGGTCGTGACCCCGTCCGATCTCAGGAGAAGCAGAAGGGGTCCTGATCACTGCTTCACTGGGAGGCTTACTGGGAAGACCAGGAACTGTGTGTGTTTCTGCAGACACAGCTGGATCTGTAGCCAGCATGAAGATCTCAATGTGGATCTGTACTGGATCTGCCATGGTGTCCCCGAGCAACTGGGAACATCTGAGAGACAAACAGCAACCACATCTGTGGCATGTTGTCCGTAGGTCTTCCTGCTTTGACGTCTGTCTTCAGTGAGTGAAGAACGTGGCTCCTCGTGGGCTGAGGTCAGCTGAGTGGCATGTCCGCTGAAGAACCAGCTGAACCAACTGCCTTTAGAAGCTCTTGGGTTGCTTTGGTGTCATGTTCTGGGCCATTATGTGTGAAGTCAGCTGCGTTGGGTGCACAGGCCGGTGCATTCATAGTACCAGTCCCAAGCCCAGATCCAACAATAGAGCCAAACTAAACATGCAGATCACAAATCCAATTTTTGCACCAGCTCAGGTTAACAGCTGCCACCAGTACCGTTGTCTGGCAGGGTGCCGATGGAAATGGTTCTAATGTTGGGTGAGGAAGAGGCTGAGAGCATGTCCAGAGGCAGCAAGAGATGTGTGGAACTAAAAGTCACCATGTTACATGTGGGCAGTAAAGGGAGAGAGCCAGCTGAAGTTATGGCGAGGAGAAAGGTCGACATTCTGTTCATTTGAGAGACCAAATGGAAGGAAGTTCCTGCCAGGATCATCACAGGCGGGTTCAATCAGGTCTGTCATCGTGTGGGTGAAGGTAGAAATGGTGAGTGTCAGAAGTCTGTGTGACAAGGTGATGAAGGTCAAGCTGGAAATTAAAGAAGTGATGAATGTCATCAGCATATAAACACCTCGAGGGAGGGGTTCGTGAGATGAAGCACAATGAAGATTTCTAGAGTAAGTTAAACTGACCAAGCATTGCACAGAGATGTTGTCACGACTGCAGACACGGCGTCACAGCGATCAGAGGGCGAGACAAAGGCTCGGTCCAAAAAATAAGCAGGGTCAAACACAGGCTGGCAATCAGGCAAAGCAAAAACAGAGCTGGGACGAAGATGGTGAAGTGAGGAGGTGAACACAAAGGACTTAAATAGAACAGGAAGCGATTGGAAAACAAGCTGCACATGTGGGGAGACGTTTCTACAAAGGGGTGTGGCTAGGTGAATCCAAGATGATACATGGTGCAAGATAAGTGTTGGGAAGGTGTCGTGACACGGACCCACAACAGGGGGCGTTAATGAACGGACAATGGATAAGCCAAAAAGTAACAATTTAATGTTGTGAATCGCACAATGAATTACAGACAATAACAATACTGTGGATTGTCAATTATACACAAGGTGACATGTGGGCAGGCTCAAAGATAGAAGACGTCTGGCGAGAGAAGAGCCGGATCCCACACAGCTTCCACCACCAACGGATCTGAAGAACACCGGAGCCGCCAAGCCCTGCGCCCCAGGTGGCCGCTGTCTTCAGCAGTCAGACCCGGTACTGCTGGCAGAAACAGAAACAGTTAGTGGTGGGTGTGTGAATACACACCCAGCAATCCTCCGGTGTTTGAATCCTCCAGGAGGGAAAACCTCCACCTCCTGTGACAGCTGTCACTCCAGTGGTTCCGACGCCCTCTCGTGCTTGAAGCCCGCACTCCAAGCAGGGCGCCATCTGGTGGTGGTGGGCCAGCAGTACCTCCTCTTCAGCGGCCCACACAACAATAAGGAGGACAACACAAGGTGGAGTGATGAAAAGACAGAGATACGTGAACAGGTGCCAAGAGAGTGAGTGAAAGAAAACACAAAGCAGACAGCATAAAGGTGAGAGACAAAGACACGAGACAGGTGCAGTGATGAAGTGAGAACATAATCAGACGGATGTGAGAGTGAACACCAACAACTGGGATGAGGGAAAACAGCACAAGAAGCAAACAGACAGTGAGGGCGGAATAATAAATTACTAGGAACCAAACATGAGAACTAAAACGCAACTATCAGTTAATAAGTATTAAAGAAAACTACATTAAAGCACAACAGATAATATTACGAATGAAAGAACCCAAATAAACAAGTGATAAACTCGTGATAAAAATGAAAAGAAACTGACAACAAAATTAGAATGGAACTGAGATATGGCCAAAGTATGAAAAGAAACAAAATGGCAAAGCAAAATAGAGCAGAGAATAAACACATGATAAAAATAAAATAACTAATAAATCAAAGCTGCAGCAGATGGTGGGAAAAAGAAAGAGGGAAAAATGGAATTGAAGCCCCAGATGTGTCCTTGTGCCTTATCAATGCAGCATAGTTGTGTATCGGTGTGATGCACACAGAGTACGGTGTGCACGTCACAGTGCGTGTCTCTGCATGCACTGAAGGAGGAGCAGGAGCTGTGGAGGTGTCGCCTTTTAACACGGCTGTGTTCCATCCTTCTTGTGTCAAGCAGAAGATCAGGGTTCACGTGGGTCAGTCTCCACTAAACTGTCATCCATATGTAAAACGATGAAATGGTGAATCCAAAATAAAACTCAATTCACTTTTATGTTTAATCAACTTGATCTTGTGTTTGAACTGACTCAGTCTCTCACCATTTCATGATGATTTCATGATGCTCAGACTGGGCTGCTCTGAACTCATCTTCTCTGTCAAGGTTTTTAATTGAGCTGTGAGCATGTGACCTCCACTGATCGATAATTAATAGTTGTGCTCATACGTTTACATACACTGGCAGAATTTTGGATTTTTTTGGGGGGGTCATTTTTCAGAGAATCTGAATGATAACAAATCCTTTTTGTTTTTCCCTCATGGTTAGTGGTTGTGTGAAGCCATTTATTGTCAAATAACTGTTTCCTCTTTTTAAATCTTAATGACAACAGAAACGACCCAAATTACCCTGATCATAAGTTTACATCCCCCTGTTCTTCACACCATGTGTTGGCCCCTTTAACGTCACTGACAGCTCGGAGTCTGTTGTGGTCGTTGTGGTCGAGGCTCTGATGGTGAAGCTGCCACTGAACATGTCTCAAACTTTATTTCCATCAGTTATGACGAAATACAAACAGTGTGACACTCTGTGGTAAATCTGTGTGGAGCAGACAGTTCTCAAAAACTGAAGAAGAGTGAGGAAAGCCACCCAGACAACCCAGAAGAAGTTACAGACTTCTGTGGCTGTGACTGGAGACATTGTGCACAGTGCAGGTTTTACATTTTATATCAGCACTCTGAGCTTCACAGTGGAGTTGAGCAGAGAAGGATTTTCTTTCACCAGAAGAGATAAGATCTAGACTTGCATCTCAGATGTACCTTGTGGCAATTTGTAGCTGAACTTTCAGGTCTTCTTTTTAAGAAGCTGGATAACTGCAACTGTATGCAACATGCAGACTGCAAAGAAACGTGATATGATTGATGAAATCTGAGCTCAGATTCGGATTCAGTACCCCAAACTTACCCCAAATCAGTTCTCAAAGTCAATGCAAGAAAATCATAAAGAATTATTAGCCGAGCAAGAGGTCTGCACAGGGAAACATCAGGGCGAGGTGTTCTTCTGTGGCTGGTACACATATAAACACGCAAACGTACAGCATTACAGCCCGAATATGCTGCTGACGGTGTTGAGCTTGTTCGCTTTCTTCACCTCCATGAAGAACCTGATAACAGGTGGTCCCGTCGTTAGCTGGTAAACTTCAATCTGTGTGTTTTTTCAGATGCTGTTTAGATATTTATGGAGTAGGTTCATGTCCAACTTGCTTTTTCTAATCGCATTTTTTGCTTCCTGGTTTGTAAAGAAATATGTGTTGTGGATCGATTGTCATGGAAACCGGTCTGATAAGTGGGGCCAAAAAGTATTTAGTCAGCCCGTGATTGTGCAAGTTCTCCTACTTAGAAAGATGAGAGAGGTCTGTAATTTTCATCATAGGTACACTTCAACTATAAGAGACAAAATGAGAAAAAAATCCAGGAAATCACATTGTAGGATTTTTAAAGAATTTATTTGGAAATTTTGGTGGAAAGTAAGTATTTGGTCACCCACAAACAAGATTTCTGGCTCTCACAGACCTGTAACTTCTTCTTTAAGAAGCTCTTCTGTCCTCCACCTGTTACCTGTATTAATGGCACCTGTTTGAACTTGTTATCTGTATAAAAGACACCTGTCCACAACCTCAAACAGTCAGAGTCCAAACTCAACCATGGCCAAGACCAAAGAGCTGTCGAAGGACACCAGGAAGAACATTGTAGATGTGCACCAGGCTGGGAAGAGTGAATCTACAATAGTCAAGCAGGTTAGTGTCAATAAATCAACTGTGGGAGCAATTGTAAGAAAATGGAAGACATACAAGACCATTGATAATCTCCCTCGATCTGGGGCTCCACGCAAGATGCCATCCTGTGGAGTCAAAATGATCATGAGAACGGTGAACAAAAATCCCAGAACTACACGGAGGGACCTGATGAATGACCTGCAGAGAGCTGGGACCAAAGTAACAAAGGCTACACACTACGCAGAGAGGGACTCAAATCCTGCAGTGCCAGGCGTGTCCCCCTGCTTAAGACAGTACATGTCCAGGCCCATCTGAAGTTTGCCAGAGAGCATATGGATGATCCAGAAGAGGATTTGGAGAATATCATGTGATCAGATGAAACCAAACTAGAACATTTTGGTAAAAACTCAACTCGTCATGTTTGGAGGAAGAAGAATGCTGAGTTGCATCCCAAGAACACCATATCTACTGTGAAGCATGGGGGTGGAAACTTCATGCTTTGGGGCTGTTTTTCTGCAAAGGGGACAGGACGACTGATCTGTGTTAAGGGAAGAATGAACGTGGCCATGTATCATGAGATTTTAAGCCAAAACCTCCTTCAATCAGTGAGAGCATTGAAGATGCAATGTGGCTGGGTCTTCCAGCATGACAATGATCCCAAACACACCGCTCGGACAATGAAGGAGTGGCTCCGTGAAAAGCATCCCAAGGTCCTGGAGTGGCCAAGCCAGTCTCCAGACCTCAACCCCATACAGAATTTGTTGAGGGAGTTGAAAGTCCGTGTTGCCCAGCGACAGCCCCAAAACATCACTGCTCTAGAGGAGATCTGCATGGAGGAATGGACCAAAATACCAGCTACAGTGTGTGCAAAGCTGGTGAAGACTTACAGGAAACGTTTGACCTCCATTTGATGTTCCATTTTTCCCTTTACCTCCCTTCCTGCCCCACCATCACACACCCCATCCCGGCCACCGCTCACGCCACCCCTTTCCCCTCCAGGTGCTGCGCGGTTTTTAGCTGTGGCAGGTCTCCGTTCCCCCCAAGCTAGCGGTGGCGAGACTCCAGTTGCAGCGGCCTTCACCCACGTTACCTCAATTCAGATGACGGACTGCTTCATGTTTAGTGCACATAAACAATGTCAAATGTATATGTGTTGTCTTTAATAATGAAGTGTGCCATTATTACGGTAAACAAGTAATAATTGTGGATTAATTGCTGTTTGTCTGAGGTAATTGGAGTGTAAACGTAATTGCCCTTTTTTGGGATCAATAAAGTTGTCTGAAGTCTGTCATTGCCAACAAAGATTATGTTACAAAGTACTGAGTTAAACTTTTGTTATTGACCAAATACTTATTTTCCACCATAATTTACAAATAAATTCTTTAAAAATCCTACAATGTGATTTCCTGGAATTTTTTTCTCATTTTGTCTCTTATAGTTGAAGTGTACCTATGATGAAAATTACAGACCGCTCTCATCTTTCTAAGTAGGGGAACTTGCGCAATCAGGGACTGACTGTCCCTGGGTCTGACTTAGTGTTTAGCTCAGATAAGATAATTATAGTGGGCAATTTTAACATCCACACAGATGCCTCAACACTGCATTTAATCTATTATTAGACTCTATTGGCTTTGCTCAAAAAGTAAATGAGTCCACCCACCACTTTAATCATATCTTAGATCTTGTTCTGACTTATGGTATGGAAATTGAAGACTTAACAGTATTCCCTGAAAACCCCTTTCTGTCTGATCATTTCTTAATAACATTTACATTTACTCTGATGGACTACCCAGCAGTGGGGAATAAGTTTCATTACAGTAGAAGTCTTTCAGAAAGTGCTGTAACTAGGTTTAAGGATATGATTCCTTCTTTATGTTCTCCAATGCCATATACCAACACAGGGCAGAGTAGCTACCTAAACTCTGTGAGTGAGATAGATTATCTCGTCAATAGTTTTATATCCTCTTTGAGGACAGCTTTGGATGCTGTAGATCCTCTGAAAAAGAAAGCCTTAAATCAGAAGTGCCTGACTCCGTGGTATAACTCACAAACTCGCAGCTTAAAGCAGCTAACCTGTAAGTTGGAGAGGAAATGGCATCTCAGTAATTTAGAAGATCTTCGCTTAGCCTGGAAAAAGAGTCTGTTGCTCTATAAAAAAGCCTTCCGTAAAGCTAGGACATCTTACTACTCATCACTAATTGAAGAAAATAAGAACAACCCCAGGTTTCTTTTCAGCACTGTAGCCAGGCTGACAAAGAGTCAGAGCTCTATTGAGTCGAGTATTCCTTTAACTAGTAATGACTTCATGACTTTCTTTGCTAATAAAATTTTAACTATTAGAGAAAAAATTACTCATAACCATCCCAAAGACATATCGTTCTCTTTGGCTGCTTTCAGTGATGCCGGTATTTGGTTAGACTCTTTCTCTCAGATTGTTCTGTCTGAGTTATTTTCATTAGTTACTTCCTCCAAACCATCAACATGTCTATTAGACCCCATTCCTACCAGGCTGCTCAAGGAAGCCCTACCATTAATTAATGCTTCGGTCTTAAATATGATCAATCTATCTTTATTAGTTGGCTATGTACCACAGGCTTTTAAGGTGGCAGTAATTAAACCATTACTTAAAAAGCCATCACTTGACCCAGCTATCTTAGCTAATTATAGGCCAATCTCCAACCTTCCTTTTCTCTCAAAAATTCTTGAAAGGGTAGTTGTAAAACAGCTAACTGATCATCTGCAGAGGAATGGTCTATTTGAAGAGTTTCAGTCAGGTTTTAGAATTCATCATAGTACAGAAACAGCATTAGTGAAGGTTACAAATGATCTTCTTATGGCCTCGGACAGTGGACTCATCTCTGTGCTTGTTCTGTTAGACCTCAGTGCTGCTTTTGATACTGTTGACCATAAAAATTTATTACAGAGATTAGAGCATGCCATAGGTATTAAAGGCACTGCGCTGCGGTGGTTTGAATCATATTTATCTAATAGATTATAATTTGTTCATGTAAATGGGGAATCTTCTTCACAGACTAAGGTTAATTATGGAGTTCCACAAGGTTCTGTGCTAGGACCAATTTTATTCACTTTATACATGCTTCCCTTAGGCAGTATTATTAGACAGCATAGCTTAAATTTTCATTGTTACGCAGATGATACCCAGCTTTATCTATCCATGAAGACAGAGGACACACACCAATTAGCTAAACTGCAGGATTGTCTTACAGACATAAAGACATGGATGACCTCTAATTTCCTGCTTTTAAACTCAGATAAAACTGAAGTTATTGTACTTGGCCCCACAAATCTTAGAAACATGGTGTCTAACCAGATCCTTACTCTGGATGGCATTACCCTGATCTCTAGTAATACTGTGAGAAATCTTAGAGTTATTTTTGATCAGGATATGTAATTCAAAGCGCATATTAAACAAATATGTAGGACTGCTTTTTTGCATTTACGCAATATCTCTAAAATTAGAAAGGTCTTGTCTCAGAGTGATGCTGAAAAACTAATTCATGCATTTATTTCCTCCAGGCTGGACTATTGTAATTCATTATTATCAGGTTGTCCTAAAAGTTCCCTGAAAAGCTTCGGTTAATTCAAAATGCTGCAGCTAGAGTACTGACAGGGACTAGAAGGAGAGAGCATATTTCACCCATATTGGCCTCTCTTCATTGGCTTCCTGTTAATTCTAGAATAGAATTTAAAATTCTTCTTCTTACTTATAAGGTTTTGAATAATCAGGTCCCATTTTATCTTAGGGACCTCATAGTACCATATCACCCCAATAGAGCGCTTCGCTCTCAGACTGCAGGCTTACTTGTAGTTCCTAGGGTTTTTAAGAGTAGAATGGGAGGCAGAGCCTTCAGCTTTCAGGCTCCTCTCCTGTGGAACCAGCTCCCAATTCAGATCAGGGAGACAGACACCCTCTCTACTTTTAAGATTAGGCTTAAAACTTTCCTTTTTGCTAAAGCTTATAGTTAGGGCTGGATCAGGTGACCCTGAACCATCCCTTAGTTATGCTGCTATAGACTTAGACTGCTGGGGGGTTCCCATGATGCACTGAGTGTTTCTTTCTCTTTTTGCTCCGTATGCACCACTCTGCATTTAATCATTAGTGATTGATCTCTGCTCCCCTCCACAGCATGTCTTTTTCCTGATTCTCTCCCTCAGCCCCAACCAGTCCCAGCAGAAGACTGCCCCTCCCTGAGCCTGGTTCTGCTGGAGGTTTCTTCCTGTTAAATGGGAGTTTTTCCTTCCCACTGTCGCCAAGTGCTTGCTCACAGGGGGTCGTTTTGACCGTTGGGGTTTTTCTGTAATTATTGTATGGCTTTGCCTTACAATATAAAGCGCCTTGGGGCAACTGTTTGTTGTGATTTGGTGCTATATAAATAAAATTGATTTGATTTGATTTGACTAAATACTTTTTACCCCACTGTATGGGAAAATTTCATACCAGTAATCAGCCAATCAGAGCGTGCTTAGCATCACAGACAGTATAATAATAATTTTTTTTTTTTTGGTTCCGTTGCTTTTGATGGTCTCTACAGCCGGAACGCAGCGGCATGCCATGCCGGTAATTTCAGTTTCTGTAACAGATACCACACCCATCTCTGGATGGAGCCGCACCTCAAACAGGGAAAAAAGAAAAAAAACAGAATCAAGCATCAGAAAGACAAATACTGTATAATTTGTCAGCATTAAACAACAAGAAAAACAGAAGAAATACTCAGGTGATCCAGTAGCCACTAGCCCTAAGCTTCACTAACAGACCCAGACTTTAGATAAAGTTGAGGTTGCGCTCCATTTAATAATAAAATTAATTTAAAAGAGTAAAACGCATAGTTCCATACTGTAACAGTATGCTAGCCATATGAAAGGGAAAATAAGTGCGTCTTAAGTCTGGATTTGAAAGTCTCCACCGAATCTGACTGTTTTATTGATGCAGGGAGATCATTCCACAGAACAGGGGCACGATAAGAGAAAGCTCTGTGACTCACAGACTTCTTATTCACCTTAGGGACACAAAGTAGTCCTGCACCCTGAAAACGTAAAGCCCGGGCCAGTACGTAAGGTTTAATTAGGTCAGCTAGGTAGGGAGGTGCCAGTCCATGAATAATTTTATAGGTTAAAATCTGAACCTTAAAATCTGATCTCACAGGGACAGGAAGCCAGTGAAGAGACACCAAAATGGGTGTAATGTGGTCAAATTTTCTGCTTCCTGTCAGAACTCAGCAGCAGCAGCAGCATTTTGAACCAATTGGAGAGCCCTAATGTTGGACTGCAGTAAACTAGAAAATAGAACATTGCAGTAGTCCAATCTAGAAGAGACAAACACATGAATCAGGGTGTCAGCATCAGCCAGAGACAGGATGGAGACAAATCTTCGCTATATTTCACAGGTGGAAGAAAGCAGTCCTCATAATATCTCTAATGTGGAGGTCAAAGGACAACGTAGGATCAAAAATTAGCCCAAGGTTCCTCACTTTGTCAGTGTGATGTATGACACATGAGCCTTGGCTGAGCGTTAACTGATCAAATTGATGCAGACTGGACCAAGAACCAACATTTCAGTCTTATCAGAGTTTAAAAGCAGGAGTTGCTAGACATCCAGCTTCTCACTGATGCAAGGCAATCTTCTAAGGATTTTATGTGGATGAGATGACCAGCAGTTATTGGCATGTATAACTGAGTATCATCAGCATAACAGTGAAAGGTAATCCCAAAGCGCCGCAATATATGCCCAAGGGGTGCTATATAAAGGGAGAAAAGCAGGGGGCCTAAGACGGGCCTCTGTGGAACCCCAAATTTCATGTCACTGGAGGTAGAGGTAGTGTTATTGTACAAAATACAGTGAGAAGATAAGAGATATACAGTCCTCTACAGCTGTAATATGTGACTAGAGGTTGGGTCCTTTTTGGAATATCATCATTTTTGTCAAGGCACCTTGCAGCCCTCCTTCTTCAGGGTGTTTGACTGACTGCACATCAGTGTGAAGCAACTAAAAGTCCTTTTCCTTTCCATGCAAATCCTTGGATGGTCCTGAATAGTCAGTCCTCTGGTTTTAAAGGTCCACTGCAGGTTGCAGAGAGTAAGAATAAATCCTACCAGTTTCTGATGACGCAACACAATGTCCAGCAGGAGGCGCTGTGTTCCAACACGATGTGCAGTTCAAGGGTTCCCTGGGAGGCTCGTCATCTTGTTTCTCACAAGCGGAATCCAATTCAGAGATTTAACTCAGATTTTTTGGTCCTTAATAGCCTACCATAGTAACACAATAATATGCAATAAATAGGTAGCTTCTAAAACCAATTTTTCAGCTTAATTAGTGCTTATTAAGGGGGCGCACTCGCCGTCATGGCAGTGGAGAAAAAGAAGAAAACATCAAAGCACTACATATCCACCACATTAACATAAAACAACATAAATCTGCTACCTCAGCTACACATTTCCATGAAATGACCAATAGATTATTGACTCGTTAAAGTACAAAAATAACTTTTAAATAGACTCTCTTTTCCGTTCGTTTTTCTCTCTCTTACGCAGCAGCTCCAAAATGCAACACACTTCTCCCTCCATTAATAGCACAGACCTGGTTGGCTGTAGCTAGTCACATGGGTTACGCTGTAATGTGACCTTTCAAAATAAGAGTCTAAACACGTTTCCTATAGCCATTTTTAATAATAAAATAAAATAACATGAATTTACTATTTTGTTTCTTAACCATTTAACAGTTTTAAACCCAGATTAAGTTTTATACCATGAATTATATTAATTAATCATGTTGGCCTATTTATTGTCTTCCAATTGTAATATATTTCCTTGTGGCTGTTTTTTACTAACAGGCTTTTATATTATGGAGGCTTTTATAAGCCAGTGTTACACGTGCATGTGCGCGGATCAAAGTTGTGCAAGTGTCAGGGGGCCTTTAAGCCCCTTTCACACCGCACCTGCTTCATGCGGCGTCATGACAACGCCAAGTTGATGCAACCTAACGCCACAATATCGTGAGGGACGCAAACGGCAACAAGAAACGGGCACAAAAATTTAAACGTTTACATTTTTTTGCTTCGAACATAGGATGCAGAAAGGAAGTAGTTTTCTCGCAAGTTGAGGAAACTTAATGGTACTTGAAACTTAATGGTACCTGATTGTCACAACCGCACAATATAACGCTGCCCTCTTTCTGATGTCTGATTCTGTTTTTTCTCTCTGTTTAAGGTGCAGCTCCATCCACAGATGGGTGTGGTATTTGTGCTGGAGACCCTCCTGGCCTGTGCACCAACAGCATTTCCTGTATATTCGTTTTGTGAATTGTTTCTGTAATTTGTCTGTATCATGGCCCGAGCAGAGGGTCACCCCTTTGAGTCTGGTCTGCTTGAGAGGCCACTGCTGCTCTTAGTCCAAGAGCCAGGGGCCATTTAATTGCGTAGAATGACAGGTTGTTTAATGGGTATTTTTGGAAAGGAGGAACCGAGGCACACTAAAAACAGGACTGCTTGCGTGTCTCAGCCGGGGTGTATAGTAGGAATTAACCCTTTTCTATTATTTTCCCGCACTTGCATTTATCGAAAAATAATGGGGTAGGGCAAATTAAAACCTCAGTATCTCCATAAGTATTAGGGTTAGAAAAAAGTTCTATACACCAAAATGTTTGTTTTAATGTAGACTTTTGTTCAAAATACATACATAAATTGACCTACTTTGGAGGTCAGTAGGGGTCGAAAGGTCACCTGAGAGACGGTCAGCCCAAATCCTCACCCAAATTTTGTTTTGGCCAGATTTTGAATGGAAATTCTCATGAATATTTACAAATTGGTCACCATTGGACAGGGTGAACGGCCTGACGGGGAGACAGCAGACCCCAAACCCCCATGGAGTCAAACCATTATTGATGACAACATGGATTATAATTCGGACTCCAGCATGTCCACCACCGGTTCCTTCTCTCACAGCAGTGATCTGTACACTCTGCAGGACATCAACAGTTTTCTTGATGATTCATTTGGTAAATCAGTGAAAGATTATTTTCCCGACACGGACAAATTTGTTAAATCTGTTAAAGTGTTGAGGAGGCTCGTTGGTCTGGACCTGCTGGATGAGAAGAAGTGGTACAGACTCAGGAAACACATCACTGCTTTGGGGAAGGAATCTCTGTCCAAGCGGGGGCGAGGTCGCAGGGGTCGTAAATCCACCAGATAGAGTCTGAGTGTGTCTCACCGGGTGTTCTATCTTCTCTGTCTGTCTTTCTCTCTCTTCTCTCTCCACTCAGTCCACATGCAGCATCTGAAGGTGGGCTCTTTGAACAAAAGGGGTTACATGTGTTGTTCCTGCAGGAGACTCACTCTGACACAGATAATGAAGTGGACTGGGCTCGGTGGTGGAGGGGACCTTTTTATCAGAGTCATGGCTCCAACATCAGTGCTGGAGGGACGGTTCTGTTTTCTCCTCATTTTAACTTCACTATTTTATCCACCACTGAGATTGGCAAAACTCAGGTTCTGGTTTTGTGTCAACAATACACTTCCTATTCTACAGCTAGGGTCAAGGTAGCCATGGCAACACTCAAGAAGGACATTATGTACATTCAGGCCAACCTACATGCAGCTGGGGGTCCTAACCAGCACAGCCTGCTGCGGGGGAAGAGGGCGGAGCTGGGTGCCCTGTTACATGAGAGGGTGAAAGGGGCGATGGTGAGGGCTCACTTTGTAAACATCAAGGACATGGATGCACCCAGTTCCTTCTTCTTCAATCTGGAGAAGAAGACCTCTCATCAGAAGGTGATGATCTGTCTTTGCCTTCCTGATGGACGGGTGACGAGTGATTCAGTGGAGATGCGGAGACATGCTATGGACTTCTACTCTGCTCTCTACAGTGCTGTGGACTGTGACGGGGCCTGCTTGGCTGACCTTCTGAGAGATCTCCCCTGGCTGGTGGCCTCTGAGCGAGAGGCCTTGGACTCCCCCATCATACTGGATGAACCGACAATGGCGGTGTGGCAGATTGCATCTGGGAAAGCTCCCGGGATCGACGGACTCCCAGTGGATTTTTATGGATGTGTTGCATTGCAGCGGGCTGCTTGCCCACTTTCACGGTTTTTGTCACAAATCAGTTGGACATCGATGGGTTACAAGACAGCTTACAGCTCTATGAGACAGGAACCTCTGCAAGAGTAAACTGGGAGAAGAGTGAGGCTGTCCTGATGGGGAGGTGGCAGGAAGGGGCTGCTCCCTGTCTGCCACATGGTCTGAGGTGGGCAGTGGAGGGTTTGAAGATTCTGGTTGTTTTTCTGGGGACAGATGGTTACCAGCAGAGGAATTGGGAGGGCTTGATGGACAAGGTGTGTGCCAGACTGTCCAAATGGAAATGGTTTCTGCCCCAGATGTCCCATAGGGGGCGGGTTCTGGTCGCCAATAACTTGGTTGCTTCGATGCTGTGGCACAAACTGTCTGTTCTCCCTCTACCACAGGGCCTAATCGAGCAGTTGCAACGGTTCTGGTGGACTTTTTCTGGTCAGGCCATCACTGGATCAGGGCTCCCGTGCTGTACATGCCACTTCATGAAGAAGGACAGGGGCTGGTGGACATTTCTTCTCAGGTGTTGACCTTCAGATTGCAGAATGTTGAGAGACTGTTGTACACCTCTGGATTGAGCTGACAGGATATGGTAGGTGTCCTGCTGAGGAAGGAGGCAGGTCTTGGATATGACAAACATCTTTTCCTCCTACATCCTGTACCAGTCAGTTTTCCAGGCATGGCAGGTCCTTAATGTGCGCTGGGACAGTGTAGGCACACCTGGGATGTGGCTATTTGAGGAGCCTCTTTTCTTCAATGACTTTGTTAGCTCACCCTGGTTGTCCTCTGCAGCTCTGCAGTCCCAGCTGAGGGAGGCGGTGTGCACCAAATTGGGCCATCTACTGCGCACGTCTGTTTTGAGGTTGACAGAGTTTGCGGGAGTTTGGTCCTCCAGGATGTTGCTCAGGTCTCTGCCTCTCTCTGTCTCTTTCTCTGTCTGGGTCTGTGTCTCTCTCTCTGTCTCTTTCTGTCTGGGTCTCTGTCTGGGTCTCTCTCTCTGTCTCTGCCTCTGTCTGTGTCTCTTTCTGTGTGTGTCTCTCTCTCTGTCTGTGTCTCTGTCTCTCTCTGTGTCTGTGTGGGTCTCTGTCTCTCTCTCTCTGGTAATACTTGCAGAGAGCTAACGGAGTCATGAGCTCTGTGGACAGAGGTTTTTTTTTGCCAATGCCAATATTTTTGTAGCAGATTGAAGGGCCACGTCTTCAGGGTTTTGGTGCTTCCTGTCTAACTGTATGGCTGAAAGACTTGGATGCTAACCCGTGACCTAAGGTAATGTCTAGGTGTCTGTGAATGATTCTTGGGTACCACAGGATTGACTTTGTGCCACGAGTGGTTACTTCAGATGACGACAATCACTTTCATGGTGAGGGAATATCAGATGGGACATTTTGATGATCTGCTTTGGTGTTGAGGATCCCAGTGTCCAACCAGGACACCAGGCGGTTCCATGGTGTGGAGGATGCAGTGATGTTCCCTGTGACCTGTTTATGAAGTGTACATTATAAATTATCATTTGTCTCATTTTTGTTCTGTTTGTTTGTGAAACCACTTGGTCAAAAATGTCTGATTTGAGGAGACTTGAGCACAAAGAAAGATCTACCACCAGGTGAGCCACGTCAAAGCTTCACAACTTCCACAGGTGGAACTACTGAGAGTCCATTTCTATTGGCTGCATAATGATTTGTCACAGCGTGCTGCGGTCAAAGTTGAATTTGATTTAACTTTGACCATGCACACCATGCGCACTGTGTATACCATGCGCACCGTGCACACCGCGCACACTGTGGAACACCGATGGTACCTGCTGCTTTGCTCGGTTGGGCCTTCTGTGCCACCCATTGAAAAGCGTTGAAATGGTGCGCTGCACTTTGCATATTCTGTGAAAGACTCTTCACACAATAACCGCTAATTAACAAAATATTATTGATGACTAAACAAAAATGACTTCCGAACTGCAGCGATTCTTCACTACCATTTCAGGTCACAGAAAACCATGATGTCAGAGGGCCTGGAGCTGAATGATGACATCAGCATACTTCCTTTCCATGAGGTGGAAACCCCCAGGGAAGAGGATGCACACTGCCCCCTGCCATTCAGGTCAGTAACTGCATGTTCCTGAGTAAGATGTGGAGGTTACGTGTTTGGAAGTGATGCTCCCGTACTTGGCCTCTCTGTAACTCTGTGTGTGTGCATATGACCAAGATATTGATCAGCACCTCATCGGGTTTTGATCCAACCTGGTAGGTACACTGGGCCTGTGGGTGCACAGAAGTGCTTTGATTTTTGTTTGTTTGTTTGTTTCAGTCAACAATCGAAGGCAAAGTTCAAGCTCGCTTTACTCGCCCCATGCTAATGTTTAGGAAATGACCAGTTTTATGGAAATGGCAAATTGCATGAAGGATCTTCTGGTCCCACTGCTCTGAGATGTGGGTCTGCTCCACCAGCTTCATGCTTCTTTAACTTTCAGTTGACTAAAAAGACTAAAAGTGTCTCTAGTGTAGTGTATTTATTTATTAGAGGCTCCACACGGGGAACCAAAAGATGTAACCATTTAGTTAAATCGAGATCAGCTCACACCGGAGCACCATAAGAGGCTAGTGAATAAGTGGTTAAACTAATAAATAATGAACAATTTACGGTTTAATACTTATTATTTAATTATTACTTGGGGCACCACTTATTTATAGCATAGGTACTTTAATTTAAACATTCATTAATTAATCAGTCTCAATTTAATTAAATCAGTCTCAATTAATCAGTCTCTGATCTGAAACTCTGAATTCACAATACGATTAACCAAGGGTTTCCTTCTGAACAACACAAAATGAACCACAGCAAAAATATTTACAATTTCTTTACAATTATATAGAAATGAACAGTTTACTGGCATTTTTGTGCACAGTGATTGAATAAGTTCAATGACGGAAACAATTTTCTTACTCACTCATGAGACGTTGAAAAAGAGAGATAAAGCTTAAAGACTTTAAGTGAATAAATCTGATTAGAATTTAATGATGAAATTTGAAGCCAATTATTAAGAAAAATATTAAACAAACATATAAATATGTTTAAAACTAAGCCACTTTGTATCCATTGACAGCAAACCCTTTTTCTGGAACCTTTAAGTGGGTCACTTAGCTGGTCTGTCGAGGAGATGGTTCGGAGGGATCCGTCCGTCCGTCATGCTCACTTGGGTCAAGGGGTTAACTCAGCGGTCTCCCTAGGTGATCCCAGAGGCTTGCATCGGCTTTACTGAAAGGATGGCTGATGGTTTGAAATTAGCACCGTCGTCAGCTTGCAGGAACCCAGAGGCAGAAGGTGTTTGTTGAAAATGGTTTCTGGTAGCTTTTAAAAAGTTTGTTGGAGCCAGATTAAAAATCTTTGTGAATTTAGGAAAAAGTTAAAACTTTAAAAGCATTGAAAAACAAAATAGCCGACAGAAAAGGAGAATCGCTTTTCTGTAAATTCGCTATTAATTTGAAAAGTTCAGCTCGGACGTTCTCTTAAAAATTCAAAAGACTTGACACACCTTAAAGCATCAGGTTAAAACTTTGTTAAAATATTCAAAAATGAACAAAGAATCAATGCCACGTGGTAGCCTTAGCTTAGCTTAGCAATGGGGCCTTGGCTCATGAAAAAAAATTAAGCGTTTAAGAAAGGAAGAGAGAGAGAGGAGAGCAGGAAGAAGAGCGGCCGAGAGAGTGCGGCAAGACTGTTCTAACTTTTTACAGGGGACTAACATCACAAAACTCCACCCATTTAGGGTGTGTGATCTCACAGAAACCTCATGTGGTCACAGTGCAGACACAAATGATTCAGTTATGTAAACACATTAACTATTTTGTTATACTATTGTTCTAAGACACTCGAATGGATACACATTATTAATATTCAGACACATCCTTTGGATAAACCAGAATATTTCACCATCAACATTGATAATGTAGAAAGATCACACTTAAACGCATATCAGTTACAAGGAGCATATGTCAATAAAATGGAATGATTATATGCAAAGCATTTTGTTTGATTAATCAATACCAACATTCGAACTTTTTAGATATATGAATCAAAGAATACTGATGCAATTCTTTTATTTTAACAGAATGTCTTAAAGATAATAGCTGTTATCAAGATGTTAAAGCATTTTAAAGATACTTATCAATGATTAATGTCTTTGATTCTGTTTTTATACATACGAGGGCTGTCAATAAAGTTACGGTCCTTTTTATTTTTTTCAAAAACTATATGGATTTCATTCATATGTTTTTACGTCAGACATGCTTGAACCCTCGTGCGCATGCGTGAGTTTTTCCACGCCTGTCGGTGACGTCATTCGCCTGTGAGCACTCCTTGTGGGAGGAGTCGTCCAGCCCCTCGTCAGAATTCCTTTGTTGCTGAGAAGTTGCTGAGAGACTGGCGCGTTGTTTGATCAAAATTTTTTCTAAACCTGTGAGACACATCGAAGTGGACACGGTTCGAAAAATTAAGCTTGTTTTCAGTGAAAATTTTAACGGCTGATGAGAGATTTTGAGGTGATTCTGTCGCTTTAAGGACTTCCCACGGTGCGAGACGTCGCGCAGCGCTCTCAGGCGGCGTCATCAGCCTGTTCAAGCTGAAAACCTCCACATTTCAGGCTCTATTGATCCAGGACGTCGTGAGAGAACAGAGAAGTTTCAGAAGAAGTCGGTTTCAGCATTTTATCCGGATATTCCACTGTTAAAGGAGATTTTTTTAATGAAAGACGTGCGGACGGGTCCGCGCGTCGGGACGCAGCCGCCGCGACGCTCCACCACAGGAAAAACACCTCCGTTGAAAGCCTTAAGGACAAGTTGGAACATGTCCAGCCTGTTAAACAATTTCTCATATACTCACTCCACTGAAAGCCATCAAAAGCCACCTGGATTTTACAAATGGTTATCAACACGGAGGTGTTTTTCCTGTGCCGCCGCACCGCGTCGGCTGCGTCCCGACGCGCGGATCCGTCCGCACGTCTTTCATTAAAAAAATCTCCTTTAACAGTGGAATATCCGGATAAAATGCTGAAACCGACTTCTTCTGAAACTTCTCTGTTCTCTCACGACGTCCGACGTCTCGCTCCGTGAAAAGTCCTTAAAGCAACAGAATCACCTCAAAATCTCTCATCAGCTGTTAAAATTTTCACTGAAAACCAGCTTAATTTTTCGAACCGTGTCCACTTCGATGTGTCTCACAGGTTTAGAAAAAATTTTGATCAAACAACGCGCCAGTCTCTCAGCAACTTCTCAGACAAAGGAATTCCGACGAGGGGCTGGACGACTCCTCACACAAGGAGTGCTCACAGGCGAATGACGTCACCGACAGGCATGGAAAAACTCACGCATGCGCACGAGGGTTCAAGCATGTCTGATGTAAAAACATATGAATGAAATCCATATAGTTTTTGAAAAAAATAAAAAGGACCGTTACTTTATTGACAGCCCTCGTATATACAAGGTCTATTAGAAAAGTATCCTACCTTTTTATTTAAAAAAAAAATATATGGATTTGATTCATATGTTTTTACATCAACCAAGCTTAAACCTTCGTGCGCATGCGTGAGTTTTTCCACGCCTGTCGGTGACATCATTCGCCTGTGAGCACGCCTTGTGGGAGGAGTGGTCCCGCCCCCTCGTCGGATTTTCATTGTCTGAGAAGTTGCTGAGAGACTGGCGGTGTCCTCCTCAAAATGTTTTCCAAAACTGTGAGGCACATCCGAGTGGACACCATTCGACAAATTAAGCTGGTTTTCGGTGAAAATTTTAACGGCTGATGAGAGATTTTGGATTGTTTCTATCGCTGTAAGGACTTCCCACGGAGCGGGACGTCGCGCAGCGCTCCGAGGCGACGTCGTCATCCTGTTTCAAGCTGAAAACCTCCAAATTTAAGCCTCTGTTGACCCAGGACGTCGTGCGAGAACAGAGAAGAGGTTAGGATCAGCAGTTTATCCGGACATTCCACTGTTAAAGGAGATTTTTTTAATGAAAGACGTGCGGACGTATTGGTGTGTCGGCTCGCAGCCGGCGCAGCGCGCCCGCCACAAGAAAAACACCTCCGTGTTGATAACCATTTGTAAAATCCAGGCGGCTTTTGGTGGCTTTCAGTTGAGTGAGTATCTGAGAAATTGTTTAACAGCAGGGCATGTTCCAGCTTGTCCTTAAGGCTTCCAACGGAGGTGTTTTTCCTGTGGCGGGCTCGCTGCGCCGGCTGCGACGTCGCCTCGGAGCGCTGCATGACGTTCCGTTCCATGGGAAGTCCTTACAGCGATAGAAACAATCCAAAATCTCTCATCAGCCGTTAAATTTTTCACCGAAAACCAGCTTAATTTGTCAAATGGTGTCTACTCGGATGTGCCTCACAGTTTTGGAAAACATTTTGATGAAGCACAGCGCCAGTCTCTCAGCAACTTCTCACACAAAGGAATTCCGACGAGGGGGCTGGACCACTCCTCCCACAAGGCGTGCTCACAGGCGAATGACGTCACCGACAAAAACTATTGCATGCCCACGAGGGTTCAAGCTTGGCTGATGTAATCACACGTGATTCAAATCCATATGTTTTTTTAAAAAAATAATAAGGTCGGATACTTTTCTAATAGACCTCGTATGTGTGATTTCACTTAATATTACTTTCCTAGTTAATCAAAGAACGGTTCATCTGTAAAATGACCTTTTGCTTACATGAAAACTGTGATAAGAATGTGAGCCTTGTTTTTGCTGAGCACAGATGTACATTTTAATCAACAGGTCGGCCTTGAACAGAGAACAACGCAGCTTGTACACTAGCCCAAGGTTGGCGCTGTTATGTTTCATTTCTGAGAACAATTACTATCTGTCTGAGTAGACCATGAGGTGCCTTCAATATGAATTGACTCAAGAAACGCAGCTGTGCTTTGTATATTGTTTTTGTAATATGTCTGTGTGCAACTTGTTTCAATAAATTCAGGAAGTAAGTGGGCGGGCCCTTCAGAGCTGTCTGACGGACAGTGACAAGGATCACATCCACCAGCTGTCCCTGATTCAGGAAAGAAATTCAGTGTTTCCGTGTGGTTATTCTCTGTGTTAATTGAGTTGTTCTCTCTCACTAGGCTCAACTCTGACACAAGACAAAGTTTTATGGCCCTGTGTTGTGGAAGGGATATCGTCTTGCAGTCTTGAGAGGGTCTGGCCTTGGTGTGAGGCCATAAAAGTGGGTTCTTCGGGCTTGGACAATTTCAGATTCTGACGTGAAGCCATTATAATGTCATGTAATTCATAGTGACCGAAATTTAACCATTAAAAAGGCAAGGGCTCCCCTTTGAAGAACTTTGAATTACAGTTTTGTTTTGCTGTGAATCCCACTGTTGGCCCATGGGGGATGTCTCCAAGCTTATCTGAAGATCTCCAGATGACATAGGAACTTCTCAACTGAGATGGAAAACAGTTTTTGTCTGCAAGTTCAAAACTCAGGTTTTTGTTGGGACAGCATTAATGTTGTGTGGGCCACTGTGAGCCTCTCGTCCGGGTATCACCCGCAGACCAATGGACAGGCAGAACGGGCCAATCAGGAATTGGAGCAAGCCCTGCGCTGTGTGACGTCCGCACACCCGACGGCCTGGAGTGAACATCTGGCCTGGATCGAGTATGCGCATAACAACCCGGTGTCCTCTGCCACCGGCCTCTCCCCATTTGAGGTGTGTTTGGGGTATCAGCCCCCGTTGTTTCCCGTGGTGGAGGGAGAGGTCGGTGTGCCCTCGGTCCAGGCCCACCTGCGGAAGTGCCGTCGGGTGTGGCGCTCTGCCCGTTCTGCCTTGTTGAAGGCCCGGACGAGGGTGAAGACCCATGCAGACCGCCGGCGATCCCCGGCCCCTGCTTACCAGCCTGGGCACGAGGTGTGGCTATCCACGAAGGACATCCCCCTCCAGGTGGACTCCCCGAAACTCAAGGACAGATATATCGGACCATACAAGATCCTCAAAGTCCGCAGTCCTGCTGCAGTGAAGCTCCAACTCCCGGCTTCACTGCGGATCCACCCGGTCTTTCATGTTTCAAGGATCAAACCTCACCACACCTCACCCCTCTGTGCTCCCGGACCGGCGCCGCCTCCTGCTCGGATCATCGACGGGGAGCCGGCTTGGACGGTGCGCCGGCTCTTGGACGTCTGTCGGATGGGCCGGGGGTTCCAGTATTTGGTGGACTGGGAGGGGTATGGACCCGAAGAACGCTCCTGGGTGAAGAGGAGCTTCATCCTGGATCCGGCCCTCCTGGCCGACTTCTACCACCGTCACCCGAACAAGCCTGGTTGAGGGGGGGGGTCCTGTTGTGTGGGCCGCCAGAAGAGGAGGTACTGCTGGCCCACCACCAGAGGGCGCCCTGCCTGAAGTGCGGGCTTCAGGCACGAGAGGGTGCTGCCGCCACGGACACAGCCGGGGGTGACAGCTGTCACTCATTATCTCTTGACAGCTGTCACCCATTTACTCTACATCATCTCACTCCATAAAGACCAGACGTCATCTCCACCTCGTTGCCGAGATATCGTACTTCTATGGAGGTAACATTCTCTGCCTATATTGATTGATTCCAAGTGCTATTGTGTTGCAGCTGTCAACCAGAGGACCGGCGTGGGTCGCGACTGTTTCGTCCTACGTCAGATAAGTGGTTACACAGATGCTGCACGAGTGTGTGTTAGAGGTGGAGGTGGCATTCCCACCGTTGCGATGGCGCTACACTAGACCTGGAGCTGGTCCCTGGACGTCAGGATCCAGCTACACCCTTCCAGAGGTCAGACAGAACCCTGTGATAATACAGACAGCAAGCTAAGACTTTGTCTGTCCACCTGTCTGTCTGTCCGTCTGTCTCTCTGCCGTTGTCTCCTGTTTCTTGATTAACAGAATTTAAATGAAAAATGAACAGAACAGAAAAACACAGCGATTGCAGACGTTTCCACACAGTTACTGATGGAGCAGTGCTCGGTGCTCGCTGGTATCTACTCGACAAACATGCAGTCTTCTCCCACTTGGACACCCGTAGGACATTTAGAGCTCTGCACTGCTGTCATCATCCAAACATGAAGTGAGGGGAATCGATGCCTCGGTGCACTCAGGCCGTTCTGACAGTGGGCGGTGGTCCAGCACATCTGTGCACTGTACTGCACCTGACCCGAGTTCTGTCTCAGCACCATATGAGTTTTGATTTAATGTCTTAGTTGGACTGATGACAAATTCATCAACATGTGGAAAAATTCTACATTTGCAATGTTAAAAGTTTTTTTAAAAAGTATCAAATTTCTCAAGTTATCACCAGAACTTCATCTGTTCTTCCTACAAGAGGATTCATCACGCACACACACACACACACACACACACATACACGTGTGTGTGCGTGCATTCAGAGCATATGGGGCAGATTTGTGTTGTAATATGTGATAAGATAGAATCCAGGTCTCCCTGGCTCAGTATCAGAGTATTTTTGTTTTGCAGTCGAGTTCTGAGCATGTTCACACTCCCTCAGTCTGGGTCGTGGCACTGACAGTCACCTGTTCTGTTTGGTTTACCTCTGGGTGTAGATTATTCATTCATTCATTTTCTATACCCTTTGACTCACGGTGGGTGGAGCCTATCCCAGTAGTCATAGGATGAGAGGTGGAGCATGAGCATGGCTAAAACCATTCAGAGGCTGAAAGGCAAAAAAACCCAACAAAAAAACAAAACAAAAATGCTTAAAAAGGTGAAAGGCAAAAAAAAAGTGTTGGGCTTTAGACCAGAGGATCCTCAGTTCAAATCCCAGCCTGACCGGAAAATCACTAATTAAGCCTGGGTCCCACTAAATAATAAACCATGAATAATGAGCCACGCATGGGTGCGTCAGCGATTATTCGAAGAATGACCCACGTTTTCATCTATCACGTATCCGCTATGAAGGCACCTCTATGTGCCTCTCTGTACCCCACATGTGCCACGTAGCAGCTTCTAGTGAGCCACGACCGATCTGTCATTACAGCCTAGAATGGCTCACATCAGCCATGCTAAGCCACGTAGTGCCATGACAGCGCCATGATAATGCCATGTTGCCGCACGTTTAGGTATGATGGGTTTGGTCCAAACCTCCTGCCCTCCCACACCTGGTCCCTTTAAAGTCTGGGTTTTCAATTCACAGATTCACAGCAGCATTTAAAGATGTCACATTTTTTAAATGCAGTCCAAAAATAGACGCTCCAGTACAGACCCACGGTTGTGTGCTGTGCACCAGGCTACTGTCCACCTGTAATGCACCAGACCAGCTAGAACCAAACCTGTACTGGTTCCTGTACAGCCGCCTCTGTGCTCCTCACTGGCTTTATTTCTTCTGCGGCTTTAAACACACAAACTGTGAACTTTTTGTCTGTTTATTTCTGCAAAAAAGCTTTTTTGCGCACATGCTTTATTTATATACACCTCTGGATCACTTTCAGATATATATATTTCTTTATTTCTTCCACAGCTTACAAGTCACCGTGATACAACTTTTAACTTTGTGTTATGTCTTCAAAATCACTCTTTTGCGCGCTCTCGTTTTCTGTGGCTGCACAGCTCTGCTCTGCTTTTAGCGGCTTCACTGGAGTTATTTCTTCACCGGCTTTTAAACACACGTCCACTTTCACACAGTCATCTAAATTTTAACTTTGTGTTCGTCCATTATTGACTGAAAAATCACTCTTTTGTGAGCTGGTGTTCTGCCTAAAGGTTCCTTTGGAGCGTGATGATGAGTCACTGCGTTAGTGCGCACACACAGCGGAGCTCAATCTGATTCATTAACATCATATTAAATCAACCATAGACATACTGTTACAGCAAGGAACTGTTTTATCAAGCTATAAAAACATTAAAAATAGTTAACTTAAGCTGTTCAAAATACATTCCACATGGAGCAGGAAAGAGGGGGAAAAAAGAGTCCAGATGAAACAGTCCTCTGTGATTCCAGAAGTGATTAGAGGTGTTTTCAGCATCCAAGGTTTGGCAGAAAATGATTAATCTGCTACAAAATAATTATTTTATATCCAGCGCACAGAGCAGGTGGAATTGTGTGTGCAAGAAGGCAGCTGCTCCAAAAACCTGTGTAGCTGCCGGGCGCACGGATAATGGGCTTTTAGCAGACAAATGCCTCTAATACCTCGTACACAAACTGCCCCACGGTTGTTGTTGCTAAATTTTGAACATCTTGAAATTAGTGCCACGCTCAGACAGGAGCCTCGGTAACTGAAGATAATGTCTCTAAGAGCCACTCAGAGCTGCTATTCTCCCACCATAGTTGAAGAAACCCTCTTGTTCTGCCCGCAGTAAAAATGTGTTTTATGAAGGGTTAAAATGGTTCTTCATAATTTAGTGATAAATATGTCATGATTCTTGTTAAAAAGGTAATTTGGTTAAAAACAGAAAATATTTACATTCAGTCAGCATTGGTTTACCTCTATTTTATTTTGAAGGTGTAGTCAGTAGTCGCAATGCATTATGGGTAGCAAAAAGTCACAGAAAGCCTGCCTGTCCATGCTCAAACATTACCTTCTGCTTACTAAACGTTAAATACACCTTCCAGAGCAACGGCTGTAAGTTCAGTTTTCACTCGGGCTTTTCATTGAGCTTCTCAAGACAATTCTGAAAACTGTAAGCTGTGAAGAGGACTGTAATAAAGGAGCAAGGCGCTCAGCTTCCTGGCTCATGAAATACGAGTTTGGCTTGCTGTTGATCTGCGTTAACATACATGGTGTATCTAACACGTAGTGATAACAGTACACCTCTGGTAGCAAAGAAAACATGCTGCGTGGCTCATTAGTCATCCTTCATTATTCAGTGGGTCCAAGGGCACTTGGACAAGGTCCTTAATCCAGTAGTTGCTCCCGGTGTGTAGTGGGCATCTTGTGTGGCAGCAGCCTGACATTGGGGTGAATGTGAGGCATTATTGTAAAGTGCTTTGAGCGTCTGATGCAGAAGGAAAAGCACTATATAAATGCAGTCCATTTACCATTGATCCAAAGACATGCGGGTTAGGTGGACTGGAAACTTTAAGGGAAGACATTTCCTCCCACCTTTGGATGTGGAAGGAAGCCAGAGCACTTGGAGGGAACCCATACAAACAACTGCACACAGAAAGGACACAGGTGGGAATCAATCCCATGATCTTCTTGCTGTGAGGCAACAGTGTTAACCACCAAGCCATCGTGCCGCTGGGTGCAATGTTGGGAAGGTGTCGTAGCACGGACCCACAACAGGGGGCGCAAATGAACGGACAATGAATAAGCCAAAAAGTAACAATTTAATGTTGTGATAATACACAACTAAACACACAAAATTTTCAAAGTCAATTAACACCAGGTGACGTGTGGGCAGGCTCGAAGATAGAAGACCCCCGACGAGAGAGAAGCCGCGTCCCACACGGCTTCCACCACCAACGGTCTGAAGAACACCGGAGCCGCCAAGTCCCGAGTCCCAGGTGGCCTCTGTCTTCGGCTGTCGACCCTGGTACTGCTGGCAGAAAGCAAAGACAAGATGAATGAGTGTGAGTCCACACACTCAGTAATTCACAGTCTGCACACAGTTAGGAGGGAGCACCTCCACCTCCAATCACACACTCGTGCAGCTCCTGATTAACCACTTATCTGGTTTGGGGTGTGAGGCGAAGCCGTCGCTGTCACACCAAACGCCAGTCCCACAGATAAGGAAAACACCAGGAAAACGGCTGCAACAGAAGTTCAGATTATTACACAACGTATGAGTCAGCAGAGAAAATTACCTCTTCGGTAGTCGATTTCTCGGCGAGGAGGTGGAGTTGCAGTCCGGCCTTTATGGTGATGATGATGATGATGAATGAGTGACAGCTGGTGCAGAGGATGAGTGACAGCTGTCACTTCTTCTGGGTCTGGTGCCCTCTCGTGCTTGGAGCCCGCACTCCAAGCAGGGCGCCCTCTGGTGGTGGTGGGCCAGCAGTACCTCCTCTTCAGCGGCCCACATAACAGTGCAAATTACAATTAATAACATTCTTGAAATTGTTGTTGCTTGAAGCAGCCTTACTCAGTCTGACCACCAGTCCTTCTTATGTGTCAAACAGTTTTTGTTTGTTTGTTTGTTTTTTGTTTTGTTTTTTTTTTTGGGGGGGGGGGGGGGGGGGGGCTTTATTCCAACAAAAAATAACAGAAATTGCTGCAGCAGTTTCAGAATCTGTTTTTTTTATTATTATTATTATTTAATTTATTACCTCTGCCAAGGAGGTTATGTTTTCGGTGGCATTCATTTGATTGTTGGTTGGTTGGTTTGTTAGCAGGATTACTCAAAAAATCCTCAACAGGAGATTTCAATGAAGTTTTTACCAGAGGTGTATCTTGGCCTAACTTAGAAGTGAGTACATTTTGGTAATGATCTGGAACATGATCCAGATACAGTAATTTTTTAAAGGATTTTTTTATCATTGCAGGATAGGGCCAATTTCAACATTTTTGCATCTAACTTCATGAAGACGGGTCACAAAGGCTGAACAAAAATTAAGTTACGACACAACAATAATTTAGCATTTGTTTCTCCTCATTGAATAAACGTGTTAGAAAATAAAAAAAAACTTGTGTAGTTCATGCAGTTTCTCTTTATAAATAAATTTGCTGAAGATCTAAGGGTTTAACCACTGAATCTGAAACATGACAGTAGATGCATGAAACGACGTGGAATAAGTCTCTTTGCCAAACGGTATTCCATGTGACGTCAGTGACCCTATGACCTTGGCGGAGGTTTGCGCTCTCCGAGTGTTTCTAGTTTTATTTTTTACAACTGAATGAGATGTGAGAACAAATGTATCCAGATTAACATGGAAAGTTTATTTTGTCTTCATGTCTCTCTTTCTTCGTCTGGAAACTCAATTTCAGTGGAACTTTATTGACATGGGAAACAAACACATACATTGTCAACACAAGTGCTACATCGAGCAACAAATAAAAATTAAGAAGATGTACCTACAGTTAACATTCTACAGTAAATAATTTTGTAAACAGGAGATATGGGATTGAAATAATAGCAAAAATGGCATTTTCAGTGTAAAAATATACTATCCTATAAAATGTGTTATACAGGGTGAACACAAAAACACTCCTTGGTCTCAAATATTTATAATATCAAAAGTTACCTAAATAATTTTACAATTTTGAAGAAGAAGAAGAATCTGCAAAAGAGAAAAAAAAAACTTGATGAGATTCTGCAACTGTTGATCCCAAAATTGTAAAATTATTCAGATAACTTTTGATATTATAAGTATTTGAGACCAAGGAGTGTTTTTGTGTTCACCCTGTATTATATGTGTTATTCGCTCTATGGCAGATGAAGGCACAAACCAATGGTAGGTTCTGCAACAATTATTCAATTTTAAATTATTGTTTGATGATATATACATAGTGAAGAGCTTCACTCTTTAATCTCAGCGACATTGAACATAAAATGTGTGAAATACCAAGTGTTCCAATACTTTTGGAGGACACAGTATCCTAATTTTATGTGATATTATTACTGTTTAAGAAGGTTTAATTTTCACTGTTGCTGCACTTTGTGTCAAATCATAGTCATATTGTATATCATACTGATATGACAATGCTGACATATGATCATTTGTCCATATTGTACAGCCCTACTGTCAACTAGCTGAAAACTGAATATTAATTTACATCTACATTAAAAAAGGCTTAAAGTGGCAGGGGGGCTGTAATTAGGGGGGTCTGGGGGATGGAGCCCCCCAGAAGCTAAAAGGTTTTAGCCATGCTCATGCTCCACCGAAGCTTTTACTCCAAAAAAAGTTGGTGAGATGCTGAAGAACTTTGCTCGTCATGTCAGCGACATGTACATATAACATAGATAAAGTGACGTATCAGTTTAATGTCCTGTTTTGGGTTTACAGTGGTTTGTGTCCGTTGTTCCTTCTTTTCGTGTCTCAAACCTTGCTGCTGCCAACAGATAATGAAGTTTGTCGATGTTGCTCTCAGAGTCTGTTTGGGTGTTTGTGATCTGTGTCTCTGTTCATGTCTCTGATGTCTCGGTGCAACGGGCAGGTGGTCAGGAAGTGCAGCTCGCTCTCCACCTGGTGTTGTGAGCAGTCTGTCTTCTCTGGGGAGCCAGGTCTGTCTGTGGTGACCTTTCTCCACAGCCAGGCTGTGCTCACCAAGTCTGTACATGGTCAAGGATTTCCTGAGCTTTGGGTTGGTCACAGTGCTCAGGTATTCTGCCCCTGAGTTCTGTCTGTTTAGGGACAAACAGCATTCCAGTTTACTCTGGTTTTTGGTGGATTTTTTTTCCAGCACGTCACATAGTTTTCTTTTTGTTTTCTTATAATTTAGTTTATTCTAACAGGGTTTGTGTTTGAGTAGAGAGTCCCAGAACCTGCGGGCTGAGGGGGCGTGTCTCTACAGCAGAGGTCTCAAACCGGTTCCAGAAAGGGCCGAGAGGGTGCAGGCTTTCTGTGCAGCCACCCACTCCAGCAGGTGATTTCACCTGTTCAAAGTGATGTTAATCAGTGAAATCACCTGCTGGAGTGGGTGGCTGCACAACCTCTACAGTGTCTGTGGATCAGGACTTTGTTATGGAGCGGACTGGAGTCACTGTTTTTAAGATGCTCATAACATTTACAGTGGTCCCTCGTTTATCGCGGGAGTTACGTTCTAAAAATAGCCCATGATAGGTGAAATCCACAAAGTGGCCTGCGTTATTTTTTACAATTATTATAAACATTTTAAGGCTGTAAAACCCCTCACTACACACTTTATACACTTTTCTCAATCAGGCATTAACATTTTCTCACTTTTCTCTCATGTGTAAACACTCTCAAAGTTCAAACCTTAGTAGAAAAATAAGACCAACCTGTTTTCAGGCCCAAACATTTGTTTGAGAAATAAAAATAGAACGTTTTCCTATAAATAATTATGATGGCTTTTAGAACTAACGAATTTAATTTTAACGATCAACGTACGAGGTTGGACATATAAGAAATTATTAATAGTGACTGACCAGTATTTCACAGTTCCTCTGATCGCTCCTCTTCGTCGTGGCGCCGCTGCGCTGTCACGTATTTTTCCACTGAGTCAAACCTCGCTGCAGGTGTCTTTTTCCAAGTGAAGAACACAGTTATGAGTAGTTGTTGGCACTCTTTTTTCTTCTGGGCGAGAAGATTCTTATAAACACAACACACACAATGCGCGTGCTCTCCCTTCGCGGTGTTGCGACCGGCTGCTTGATGACGCTGCGGAACACAATGCACTGTAAAAAAAGCATGCAAAATTGGACTAAAAAATCCGCGAAACAGCGAGGCCACGAAAGGCGAACCGTGTTATAGTGAGGGACCACTGTAATTGCTCTCTTTTGAACATTAATAATTATCTCTTTCAACCCAGATCTCTCTCTCTCTTTCTGTCTGTCTCTCTCTCTCCGTCTCTCTCTCTCCGTCTCTCTCTCTCCGTCTCTCTCTCTGTCTCTCTCTCTCCGTCTCTCTCTTCTGTCTGTCTCTCTCTCTGTCTCTCTCTCTCCGTCTCTCTCTTTCTGTCTGTCTCTCTCTCTGTCTCTCTCTCTCCGTCTCTCTCTCTCTGTCTCTCTCTCTCCGTCTCTCTCTCTCTCTCTCTCTCTGTCTCTGTCTTTCTCTCTGTTCTCTCTTCACTCAGTCCACATGCAATATCTGAAGGTGGGCTCTTTGAACATGAACGGTGGCAGGGACGGCCAGAGGAGGGCTCTGGTCTCTGAGCTCTTTAAGCAAAAGGTGTTACATGTGCTGTTCCTGCAGGAGACTCACACAGATAATGAAGTGGACTGGGCTCGGTATGGAGGGGACCTTTTTATCAGAGTCATGGCTCCAACATCAGTGCTGGAGTGGCGGTTTTGTTTTCGCCTGGACTTGATGTCACTGTTTTATCCACCACTGAGATCATTCAGGGTCAGGTTCTGTTGGTCAGGGCTCAGGTCGAGGGGTTGACCATGGTATTTACAAATATTTACACACACAATGAGGGCTCGGAGCGGGTGGGGTTATTCAAACGGGTGAGAGACATTTTAGTTCAGCAGGATCCTGGTGACTGCTTGGTGCTGGGGGGTGACTTCAACTGCACTGTGGATGTGTCACTGGATCGGGTTGGTGAGGAGCCACATTTGCAGTCGGTTTCCTCACTAGCTGGTTTTTTACGTGAGGTGGATTTATTGGACACATGGAGGATCTCACACCCACAGGCCAGACAGTACACATGGGTTCGGGTTTCAGATGGGGTGGTGTCTGCAGCCAGGCTTGACCGGATTTATATGTCACACTCATTCTGGAACAGATTACACAAGAGTTTCATTTAGCCAGTTGGTTTTTCTGATCACCATCTCATCACCACAGAAATATTCCATTCACACACTCAAGGGTTCAACACTTACTGGAAATTCAACACCAAACGTTTGCACGACAGGGCGTTTTGTAGTTTATTTGAGTCTTTTTGGGGTTTCTGGAGGGGACGGAAGGAGACATTTGGGACAGTGAGTCAGTGGTGGGAGGCTGGCAAAACTCAGGTTCGGGTTTTGTGCCAACAGTACACTTCCTATTCCACAGCTAGGGTCAAGGTAGCCATGGCAACACTGGAGAAGGACATTATGAACATTCAGGCTAACCTACATGCAGCTGGGGCTCCCGACCAGCACAGCCTGCTCCAGGGGAAGAGGGCGGAGCTGGGTGCCCTGTTACATGAGAGGGTGAAAGGGGCGATGGTGAGGGCTTGCTTTGCGAACATCAGGGACATGGATCCACCCAGTTCCTTCTTCTTCAACCTGGAGAAGAAGACCTCTCATCAGAAGGTCTTCGCCTTCCTGATGGACGGGTGACGAGTGATTCAGCGGAGACATGTGAGGGACTTCTTGTTGTGTGGGCCGCTGAAGAGGAGGTACTGCTGGCCCACCACCACCAGAGGGCGCCCTGCCTGGAGTGCGGGCTCCAGGCACCAGAGGGCGCCGCCGCCCCACAGGAGCTGCCTCGGTAACAGCTGTCACCCATCACCTGAGACAGCTGACGGCAATTATCACTGGGGTATATCAGCAGGACGGCATCTCCACCTCATCGCCGAGATATCGTTCTACCTGGAAGGTAATAATCTCAGCTGACTGCTTGACAGTAACCTTTGTGATTTTTGTGAGTGATTGCAGACTTTTTTTCTCCAACGAGAGGTGGAGGTAGCTTCCCTGCCGTGCAGGTTGCTGGGTGCAAACGCGTCCACGTTTAATTGTGTTCTTGTTCCTCGCCAGCAGTACCAGGTCCGACACGCGGAGGCAGTGGCCACCTGGGAGTTCGGAACTTGGCGGCTCCAGTATTCCCGGGGTCCTGTGGCGGAGGAAACCGTGTGGTTCCGGTTCTACTTTGGAGAGGCGTCTCCTATCTTCGAGCCTGCCCACACGACACCTTTGTGAATTGAACTTTGTCCATTGTTGTAATTTGTTGTTTTTGTTGTGCACGTTCGTTTCACAGTAAAGTGTTGTTATTTGACCTATTCCATTGTCCGTTCATTTGCGCCCCCTGTTGTGGGTCCGTGTTCCTACACTTTCCCAAAAGGATATCTCGGCCAGCGTCATGGATCCCGAGGGGCGTCAACCGGCTGTTGAACGGCCAATGGAAGAACAAGGCGCACAGGCGTCCGCAGGAGGGGTAATCAGTGAGTTGCAGCGGATCCTCACCGCTTTCACGACTCGGTTAGACTTGATGGCCGAGCAGAACGCCCTCCTGAACCGCAGGGTGGAGGCTCTCGCCGCGCAGGTGGAAGCGCGCCCTCCGGGCGCCGCTGCGGCTCTCCCTCCCGTAGACCCTGTGCGTGACAGCGACGTTCCACTGGTTGTCCAACGACCCCCCCCACCGTCCCCTGAAGCATACATAAGCCCCCCAGAGCCGTACGGAGGCTGTGTGGAGACGTGCGCGGATTTCCTTATGCAGTGTTCGCTCGTCTTCGCACAGCGTCCCGTCATGTACGCGACCGACGCTAGCAAAGTAGCTTATGTGATAAATCTGCTTCGTGGTGAGGCACGCGCTTGGGCTACAGCGCTCTGGGAGCAAAGTTCACGGCTCCTTCTGACATATGATGGGTTTGTGAGGGAGCTCAGAACAGTGTTCGATCACCCTAATAGAGGAGAGACCGCTTCAGCCGTGCTGCTGTCAATGAGACAGGGGCGCCGGAGCGCAGCTGCCTATGCAGTCGACTTCCGCATCGCGGCTGCGAGGTCCGGCTGGAATAGCACTGCCCTCCGCGCCGCCTTCGTAAACGGACTGTCATTGGTCCTCAAGGAGCACCTGGTGGCTAAGGACGAACCGCGGGATTTGGATGGGCTTATCGATCTTGTCATACGATTAGACAATCGGTTAAATGAGCGCCGTCGGGAACGAGACGAAGGGCGTGACCAGGCACACGTCGTCCCTCTCCCTTCCGGTTCCAACCGCGTTCCGCCCTCCCCACGCTCCACGGCCCCTGCGCTCCGTGCGATCACAGCTCCCCCTGCTGACGAAGCTATGGACACGAGTAGGGCAACATTTAGGGCACCGGTCACACAAAGGAGGCTGGTCCGCGGAGCGTGTTTTGTTTGTGGCTCGATTGAGCATCAGGTAAGAGACTGCCCCAAGCGGTTAAACACCAACGCCCGCCCCTAGACACTGGGCTAGGGGGGGGCCGAGACGTTCACGTGGGACACACCCACATCGCCACACGACTCCCAGTTACAATCCTTTATGAGGATTTAACCCTGAAGGCCCCAGCACTGGTGGACATGGGCTCAGAAGGGAATTTGCTTGATAGCAAATGGGCCAGGGAGATAGGGTTCCCTCTGGTGGCGCTTACCTCGCCTGTGCAGGTACGGGCACTAGATGGCTCCCTACTCCCTCCAATCACCCACAAGACACCACCAGTAACTCTGGTGGTGTCGGGGAATCACCGGGAGGAAATCGAGTTTTTTGTAACTCCGGCCACCTCCCGTGTGATTTTAGGTTTTCCCTGGATGTTGAAACACAATCCCCGGATCGATTGGCCGTCCGGGGTAGTGGTCCAGTGGAGCGAGACCTGCCATCGGGTATGTTTAGGTTCCTCGGTTCCTCCCGGTTCCCAGGCCAGGGAGGAGGTCAGAGCCCCGCCCAATCTAGGGACGGTGCCGGTGCAGTACCATGACCTTGCGGAGGTGTTCAGCAAGGATCTAGCACTCACCCTTCCCCCGCACCGCCCGTATGATTGTGCCATTGATTTGGTTCCAGGCGTTGAGTTCCCGTCCAGCAGGCTGTACAACCTCTCACGACCTGAACGCGAATCAATGGAGACCTACATCCGGGACTCTTTGGCTGCCGGGTTGATCCGGAATTCCACCTCCCCGATGGGTGCGGGTTTCTTTTTTGTGGGGAAAAAGGATGGCGGATTACGTCCATGCATTGATTACAGGGGGCTGAACGAAATCACGGTTCGTAACCGATACCCCTTACCCTTGTTGGATTCGGTGTTCACGCCCCTGCATGGAGCCAAGATATTCACCAAGCTTGATCTTAGGAATGCGTATCACCTGGTTCGGATCCGGAAGGGAGACGAGTGGAAGACGGCATTTAACACCCCGTTAGGTCATTTTGAGTACCTGGTCATGCCGTTCGGTCTTACAAATGCTCCCGCGACGTTCCAAGCATTGGTTAATGATGTCTTGCGGGACTTCCTGCACCGATTCGTCTTCGTATATTTAGACGACATACTCATCTTTTCTCCGGATCCTGAGACCCATGTCCGACATGTACGTCAGGTCCTGCAGCGGTTATTGGAGAACCGGCTGTTTGTTAAGGGCGAGAAGTGTGAGTTTCACCGCACCTCTTTGTCCTTCCTGGGGTTCATCATCTCCCCCAACTCCGTCGCTCCTGATCCGGCCAAGGTTGCAGCGGTGAGAGACTGGCCCCAACCCACAAGCCGTAGGAAGCTGCAACAGTTCCTCGGCTTTGCGAATTTCTACAGGAGGTTCATTAAGGGCTACAGCCAGGTTGCTAGCCCCCTGACAGCCCTGACCTCACCAAAAGTCCCCTTCACCTGGTCGGATCGTTGCGATGCCGCGTTTAAGGAGTTGAAACGGCGCTTCTCGTCTGCACCCGTTCTGGTGCAGCCCGATCCTAGTCGCCAGTTAGTGGTTGAAGTGGATGCCTCGGACTCAGGGATAGGAGCTGTGCTGTCCCAGAAATAGACCGATAAGGTCCTTCATCTGTGTGCCTATTTTTCCCGCAGGTTGACCCCGGCTGAACGGAACTATGACGTCGGCAACCGAGAACTCCTTGCGGTGAAAGAGGCTCTTGAAGAGTGGAGACACCTGTTGGAGGGAACGTCCGTGCCATTCACGGTTTTCACTGACCACCGGAACCTGGAATATATCAGGACCGCCAAGCGGCTGAATCCCAGGCAAGCCCGCTCGTCACTGTTCTTCGGCCGTTTTGACTTCCGCATCACCTACCGGCCCGGGACCAAGAACCAGAAGTCGGATGCCTTGTCCCGGGTACACGAAGACGAGGTCAAAGCGGAGTTGTCGGATCCACCGGAACCCATCATCCCGGAGTCCACTATCGTGGCCACCCTCACCTGGGACGTAGAGAGAACCGTCCGGGAGGCCCTGGCACGAAGCCCGGACCCCAGGACTGGACCACAGAACAGACTTTACGTCCCACCAGAGGCAAGGGCTGCGGTCCTGGACTTCTGTCACGGCTCTAAGCTCTCCTGTCACCCAGGGGTGCGAAGAACCGTGGCAGTTGTCCGGCAGCGCTTCTGGTGGGCGTCCCTGGAGGCCGACGTCCGGGACTATATCCAGGCCTGTACCACCTGTGCCAGGGGCAAGGCCGACCATCGCAAGGCTCCGGGACTGCTACAGCCGCTGCCCGTGCCTCATCGCCCCTGGTCCCACATCGGCCTGGATTTTGTCACGGGCCTCCCGCCGTCCCAGGGAAACACCGTGATCCTCACGATAGTGGACCGATTCTCCAAGGCGGCCCACTTCGTGGCCCTCCCGAAGCTCCCTACGGCCCAGGAGACAGCGGACCTCCTGGTCCACCACGTCGTCCGCCTGCATGGGATACCATCAGACATCGTCTCCGATCGCGGTCCCCAGTTCTCCTCGCATGTCTGGAGGAGCTTTTGCCGGGAACTGGGGGCCACGGTCAGTCTCTCGTCCGGGTATCACCCCCAGACCAACGGGCAAGCAGAGCGGGCCAATCAAGAAATGGAGCAAACACTGCGTTGTGTGACAGCCGCGCACCCGGCGGCCTGGAGTACTCATCTGGCCTGGATCGAGTACGCCCACAACAGTCAAGTGTCATCAGCCACCGGCCTCTCCCCCTTTGAGGTGTGTTTGGGGTATCAGCCCCCGTTGTTCCCGGTGGTTGAGGGGGAGGTCGGTGTGCCCTCGGTCCAGGCCCACCTGCGGAAGTGCCGTCGGGTGTGGCGCGCCGCCCGTTCTGCTTTGTTGAAGGCCCGGATGAGGGCGAAGACCCATGCAGACCGGCGGCGGACCCCGGCCCCTACGTATCGCCCCGGGCAGGAAGTGTGGTTGTCCACAAAGGACATCCCACTACAAGTGGCCTCCCCTAAACTACAGGACAGGTACATAGGACCGTTTAAAATCCTCAAGGTCATCAATCCCGCCGCAGTGAGGCTTCAGCTTCCAGCCTCACTGCGGATCCATCCTGTGTTTCATGTGTCGAAGCTCAAGCCCCATCACACCTCGCCCCTCTGTACACCCGGTCCGGCACCACCTCCTGCCCGGATCATCGATGGCGAGCCGGCTTGGACAGTGCGCCGGTTGTTGGACGTCCGTCGGATGGGCCGGGGCTTTCAATATCTGGTGGACTGGGAGGGGTATGGTCCCGAAGAACGCTCCTGGGTGAAGAAGAGCTTCATCCTGGACCCGGCCCTCCTGGCCGACTTCTACCGTCGCCACCCGGACAAGCCCGGTTGAGGGGGGGGTCCTGTTGTGTGGGCCGCTGAAGAGGAGGTACTGCTGGCCCACCACCACCAGAGGGCGCCCTGCCTGGAGTGCGGGCTCCAGGCACCAGAGGGCGCCGCCGCCCCACAGGAGCTGCCTCGGTAACAGCTGTCACCCATCACCTGAGACAGCTGACGGCAATTATCACTGGGGTATATCAGCAGGACGGCATCTCCACCTCATCGCCGAGATATCGTTCTACCTGGAAGGTAATAATCTCAGCTGACTGCTTGACAGTAACCTTTGTGATTTTTGTGAGTGATTGCAGACTTTTTTTCTCCAACGAGAGGTGGAGGTAGCTTCCCTGCCGTGCAGGTTGCTGGGTGCAAACGCGCCCACGTTTAATTGTGTTCTTGTTCCTCGCCAGCAGTACCAGGTCCGACACGCGGAGGCAGTGGCCACCTGGGAGTTCGGAACTTGGCGGCTCCAGTATTCCCGGGGTCCTGTGGCGGAGGAAACCGTGTGGTTCCGGTTCTACTTTGGAGAGGCGTCTCCTATCTTCGAGCCTGCCCACACGACACCTTTGTGAATTGAACTTTGTCCATTGTTGTAATTTGTTGTTTTTGTTGTGCACGTTCGCAACAGTAAAGTGTTGTTATTTGACCTATTCCATTGTCCGTTCATTTGCGCCCCCTGTTGTGGGTCCGTGTTCCTACACTTTCCCAACACTTCTACTCGGCTCTTTACGATGCTGTAGACTGTGACGGGGCCTGTGCGGCTGACCTTCTGAGAGATGTCCCCCAGCTGGTGGCCTCGGAGCGAGAGGCCTTGGACTCCCCCATCACGCTGGATGAACTGACATCTGGGAAAGCTCCGGGGATCGATGGACTTCCAGTGGATTTTTTATAAACACTTCTGTGGCTTTCTCTGTGCTGATCTTCTGGAGATGTTGTGGGAGAGCATTGCGGCCGGGTGCTTGCCCACGTCTTGTCGCCGTGCTGTTCTGTCTCTCCTGCCTAAGAAAGGAGATCTTACCCTGTTGCAGAACTGGAGACCAGTTGCTCTTCTCTGTGCGGATTATAAACTTTTTTCTAAGGTGCTGGGGAACAGGTTGAAAAATGTCCTGGATTTTATTGTTCATAAAGACCAGTCTTATTGTGTGCCCGATAGAACTATTATGGGCAATCTTTTTTTTGATGAGGGATTTGTTTGATCTGTGCAATACTGGGGATTTGGTTTGCGGGTTTGTGTCACTTGATCAGGAGAAGGCGTTTGACCGGGTTCATCACGGGTTTTTGGTTTCCACTTTGAGGGGGTTTGGCTTTGGTGAGGGCTTTATTTCATTTGTTGGGGTATTATATAATGGGGCTTCATGTTTCGTTAAGGTTGGGGGAGGGTTGAGCTGCCCAGTCCCCGTGACACGGGGTATAAGGCAGGGCTGCCACATCTCAGGTCAGCTGTACTCTTTAACCATTGAGCCACTCTTGTGTCGCCTTAGAGCCAGGCTGTCTGGCCTTGTTTTGCCAGGTTTTCACCAATCTTCTCCCCTGGTGCTCTCTGCTTATGCAGATGACATCACGGTTTTTGTCACGGATCAGGCGGACGTTAATGAGTTATTGGATAGTTTACAGCTCTATGAGACGGGGGCCGCTGCAAGAGTGAACTGGGAGAGGAGTGAGGCTGTCCTGATGGGGAGGTGGCAGGAAGGGGCTGCTCCCTATCTGCCACATGGTCTGATGTGGGCAGTGGAGGGTTTGAAAGTGCTGGGTGTGTTTCTGGGGACAGATGGGTATCGTCAGAGGAATTGGGAGGGCTTTGTGGAGAAGGTGTATGCCAGACTGCCCAAATGTCAATTGTTGCTGCCCCAGATGTCCTACAGGGGGTGGGTTCTGGTCGCTAATAACTTGGTCGCTTCGGCGCTGTGGCACAGACTGTCTGTCCTCCCTCCACCACCGGGCCTTATTGAGCAGTTGCAGCAGTTACTGGTGGACTTTTTCTGGTCAGGCCATCACCGGATCAGAGCTCCCATGTTGTGCATGCCACTTCATGAAGGAGGACAGGGGCTGGTGGACATTTCTGCTTGGGTGTCGACCTTCAGGTTGCAGGCTGCTCAGAGACTGTTGTATACCTCAGTATTGAGCTGGCAGTATACAGCACGTGTCCTGCTGAGGAGGAAGGCTGATCTTGGGTATGATAAACATCTGTTCCTCCTACATCGGCAGGACGTCATCGGGACGCGCACCTTGGCTTTTTACCAGTCAGTTCTCCAGGCATGGCAGGTCCTCTCTGTGCACAGAGACAACATCAGCACACCAGGGGTGTGGCTGGGTGTGGCTGTTTGAGGAGCCTCTTTTCTTCAGTGACTTTGTTAGCTCTCCTGGTTTGTCATCTGCCACTCTGCGGTCCCGCCTAAGGGAGGAGGGGGGAAAACCAAATTGGGCCATCTACTGCGCACGTCTGTTGGGAGGCTGGCAGAGTCGTCGGGAGTTTGGTCCTCGAGGATGCTGCTCAGGGTGGTGGAGGAGGTTTGTGCTTCCCTGCCAGGGCCCCACAGAGTGTTTGCTGAGAACCGTACTCTGTCTGACCAGTGGGATGATGAATGTGAGTACGTGTTCCCCTCTCTGACTGTCTTGCCTGCTGTGGGGGCATGGCAGGAGGAGCAGGGGGTTCTCCTGTCTTTCAGGTCACCTGTTTTGGGAGAGTTTGAGAGTATCAGTAAGAAAGCTCTCTATTTTACCTGTGTCAAAGTGTCACACTTACGCTCTTTGACAGGGTTGGCGACGTCGAAGTGGTCAGAGTTTTTTGGTGCCGCCTTGTCTCCTGTGGGGTGCTGGCAAAGCCTGTACAGACCCCCGGTCGACAAATGCATGGGGGACCTCCAGTGGAGGATTGTACACGGGCTTCTGGCTACAAATGGGTATCTGGCACACCTGGATCCAGGGGTTGATGGGGTTTGTTCTTTCTGTCCACTTAGGGAAACTGTTCACAATGTTTTTGCACAGTGTCACTGCTTATCAGGTCTGTTTGGGTTGTTGGGGAGGTGGTTTCGTGGGTTTGGGTTGTTGTTCACTATAGACTTGTTTATTTTGTGTCCAAAATATCGCGCACAATCCAGGAGGTTGCATGTGTTAATGAACCTGCTTTGTGGACTCGCCAAGTTGGCCATTTGAAGACTCTGAAAAACTGTGTTTTAGCTCAGGGGTCAGTGGACCCTGAGTTTATGTTGAAAGGACTCTTGGCAGCCCGGATCAGAGTGGACTTCCAGTTTTATGCTTTTACTGATAACATGGACACCTTCAGAGACACATGGTGCATAAATGATGTTCTCTCGTCTGTGCAAAATGGGACCTTGGTGCTCCATTTCTGACGCCTGTTAAAAGCAAAAAAAACAGCACGATGGAAGTGATGTAACTCAATTGTTGTGAATAAAGCTGTGTTTTAAAATTCAATTCTCTCTCTCTCTCGCTCTCTGTCTGTCTCCGTGTCTCTCTCTCTCTGTGTCTTTCTGCTCCAGTTTTTCCATTCAGGATAAAAGTGTTTGCGTAATTGCTGCCAGTAGCTCAAGTGAACAATCAGTTCTTTCACACACACACACACGCACGTACACACACACACACACACACACACACAGAACTCTGTTGTGTACTTTGTAATTTGTGTTTTGTGTCTTTTTGTGTTGAAGCTTTTATTGACCTTTGAAAATGTACTGAAGATATTTTCACTTTTTAACTTTTTCACAGCCTCTGAAACACGTTTCTTACACTCTTTTCTCAAAACTGGAAACACAAAATCCAAACGCACAAGCACATTCCTTAAAACCTGCCAAAGGTTTGCCTCAAATCAGCTTTACTGGACCTCCAAACCGAACATCAGGTGGAATCTGGTGAACCATTCAGCTGTCCTCTTATCTTCTACCCTCCCCAACAGTCAGTCTGATGTTGTCAAGGCAACTCCAGACTGAGGATGGGTATCGAGAACCGGTTCTTTTCGAGTATCGTTAAGAAATGATTCGATCCACCGACATCAATAGTCTTTTTGCTTAACGATTCCCTTATCGGTCCTTCAGAGCAGCCGCTGTTTTTGAGGGTGTTTGTCAGGAAAATGATCATTCCTCTACGTTGATTACAGACCCTGCAGCGGCTCTGTAATCAACTGTTTCTGCAATGTGACACCACTTTGAAGCATGAACCAATGAAACAATGCTTTGATCCACTGGATCATGGTTCTTTGACTCGCTGCTCTTCAGAAATGGTAAGTCCACTTCTTAACTCCTCTCAAAGCCATTAAAATATCATGAGTCACTTTTGTGTGGATTAATTTCACTAACTGGGACTCTTGTGTTTCTGCAGACAAGAAACGAGAATCGTCCTCTGTTCAGTTGGCACAGCTCCAAACGCTGCGCGGCTCTCTGCCGAGACAGAGTCCGGTCGGAATTAATAACTTCAAAATGAATTACCTCTTTGAATAAAATGACACCTTTTTACAAATGCCGTAATACAAACAAGAAACTACAATTGACTAAAACGTTTTTTTTCCTCCCAAAATGAGACGTCCTGCATTCTTTATGAATTACATCCTGACATGCAGCACAGCAGCTGTAAGAGCTCAGCTCAGATGTATGGAAAGACATTCATGCCAATAATGTCTGAAAGGAAATGCTTTTGACAAAAACTACAGATTTTGTTTATTTCTATTAATGTCCAGAGATTAAGGATCCACCATGTAGAGTTTATTATGTCCAAAGTTTAAGGATCCAGTGACCAATTTCATATTTACTTACTTTAAGACTCAATAAAATGTTGTTCAATTTCAATTCAGTTTCAATTTAATCAGCTTATAAAGCACCAAATCACAACAAAAGCCATCTCAAGATGCCTCACAAAGAACAGTTCAACATAAAAAATTTAAATAAATAAATAAATAAATTTAAATACATAATTAAAAACTGAAGTAAAAGAATAAAACAGATAAAAAATAAAAACTATTCATAAGAAAGAGAATAAAAATAGGCTTTAAGTCTTGACTCATGGTCGCAGGAAGACCGTTCCACAGAGCGGGTGCACGATAAGAAAAAGCTCTTTGACCCTTTGACATAGAAAACCTGTTAAGCCTACTTTTAGTACACAAAGATTTCACAAGAGGTATCAATAAGGGAACTCATAAGGAATCGGATCGATAAGCGGAATTGATAATGGTATTGATATCGATAAAATCTTATCGATACCCATCCCTATGCCAGGCATTACGAGGTCTGTTAGAAAAGTATCGGACCTTTTTATTTTTTGCAAAAACTATGTGGATTTGAATCGTGTGATTGCATCAACCAAGCTTGAACCTGCGTGTGCATGCGTGAGTTTTGTCATACCTGTCAGTTGCATCATTCGCCTGTGAGCACGCCTTGTGGGAGGAGTGGTCCAGCCCCCTCGTCGGATTTTCATTGTCAGGAAATTGGCTGATCGACTGCCGCTTTGCTTCATCAAAATTTTTTCAGAAAGTGTGAGAGACAGCCAAGTTGGGACGGCGGTGCAGGGCACAGAACAAAAAGCAACGCCGTGATGAAGCCTCACAGGACATGTTGTGGCATGTCCAGCTCGTCCACAATTTCTCGGATAGTCACACAACTGAAAAGCCACCGAAAGCCATCTGAATCTTTCGAATGGTGCAAGAGCTGGGCATGTCAGGGCTTGTCCTGTGAGACCAACACGGAGGTGCTTTCGTCCCGCGCCATGAGCGGCTCTGTGGCGAATTTCTCCGCTCCTCTTTCCATTACAAAAACTCCTGTAACAGTGGAATGTGCCGAAAAAGTGCTATGTCCAGCTGTCTTGCCATTTCTCTGGTAGTCAGACGACGTCCCGGATCAACAAAGCGTTCACTTTGGAAATGATCTGGTTGTTTGAGCCTGTCGATCACCGCTCGGTGCGCGGCGCTCCATCCGCCGCTGTGGGCCATCTTTAATCCAGTTGTAATTGTCCTTAATCTGTGTGATCCCCATAAGATCTTCACCAAAAGCCATCTGAATTTTCCAAATGGTTTCCACTTGGCTGTCTCTCACACTTTCTGAAAAAATTTTGATGAAGCAAAGCGGCAGTCGATAGCCAATTTCCTGACAATGAAAATCCGACGAGGGGGCTGGACCACTCCTCCCACAAGGCGTGCTCACAGGTGAATGATGCAACCGACAGGCGTGAAAAAACTCACACATGCGCACGAAGGTTCAAGCTTGGATGATGCAATCACACGTGATTCAAATCCATATAGTTTTTGCAAAAAATAAAAAGGGCCGTTACTTTTATTACAGACCTTGTATGCACACTGACAGAAATTGATACAAACTCATCTTATCTGCACTCATGATGCACGCCCCATCTCCCCCCCTGCATCTACCCCCCCCTTGCTTACGCCCTGCTGCTCCCCCCGAGCTTGCGGCTGCGTGGGACACTGCTGTGCCTCCCCCCCACACACACACACGTTCACATTGCCTCATTTTAATGATGGACTGTCTTAAAGTTTAGCGTACATAAACAATCAAAATGTATTTGTATGGGTGTTTTAATTGTGATGTGTGCCATTATTATGTTCAGCTTGCAATAATTGTGGATTAATTGTATTTTTGTCTGAGGTGATTGTGTGGGAAGAAATTTCGTTGCACTTGTAATGACAATTTATCTGTCTCTATCACATCTCCTCATTCTGGACTTCAACATCAACGATCAGTGTTGCCAACTTGGTGACTTTCTTGCTTAATCTGGCGACTTTCTAAACCCTCTTGACGACTTATTTTCTCAAAAGTGACTAGCAAAAATCTAGTTACTTTTCCTGGTGTCACTCGAGACTTTTCTGGTGTTTGGCAACTCAGATCTCTGATCTCGTCTCCGTTCTCACCGAGTGGCAGCGGGTCTCCCCACCTCCACTGCTGCTGCAAAGCCACAGAGCCCTGAGCAGAGAGATATCTGCAATCCTCCACGTTCAAACACGCACGTGCGATCCCTCCGCGGCTGTTCCCACATTGAAGGTCAAACCTGACTTGGACTCAGTCAGCTTTCACCTCTTTTGCTGCGCTGTGACTAATTAGTCTCCAGACTTTGAGGATCCGTGGCCTTGAGAAGTTATGTTATTTTAAGAAGTGACAGACAATTTTAATGGCAAAATAAAAAAACAAACCAACAATGAAGTTTATTTCTTGTTCAATATTATGAAGGTGTTTTTACTCACTTTTTTGTCTGTCACTTTTTTTTCAACAAATACATTAACAGTAATTTCATTTAATTAAATTAAATTTAATTAGCTTATAATGCGCCAAATCACAGTAAAAGCCGTCTCAAGGCACCTTACATAAAACAAGTCAACATAAAATTGAATAAATAATTAAAAATGAATAAAAAATTCAAATACATAAATAAAAACAGAAGTAAAAGAATAAAACAAATAAAAATAAAAACTATCCATAAAGAGAATAAAAATAGGTTTTGAGTCTTGACTTAAAAATGTCAGTAAAGTCAGTAAAATGAACAACAAACGAACAAAGGACGAGGCCACAATAACACCCAAAGTATTTATCAGAACCAGTGGTACCAGATGGCTGGACACAAATGCAGAACTCAGACTCAGATGGGATTTGGCGACAAGGTTTTACTGGAACAATAAGCAGGGTCTGGTACACGGAAAGGCAGTCAAAAATCAGCAACAGTGTCAAAACATTTGGCTAGGGCGTGGTCCAAAAAACAAGCAGGCAGTCCAAAACACAGCAAGAAAGCAGGTCGAGAAATGCTCACAAAACAGGCTATGAAGCAAAGGCATAAAGCACAATGAACTGGCGAGTAACCAGTGCAACCCGTGAAGCTTATATACACCCTGGTGATGAGCTACCAATTAGGAACAGTTGTGTGGAAAGCACCAGAATAAGGTTGTGGCCCAACAGTGTGCCCTGCCCAGTACCAGAAGAGACAGACAAGAGAGAAAGGGACAGACCAAGGCCAAGCAGAAAAAACCCACAAGAGAAATCACAAAACATAACCTAACTAAACAGCGCAAACACAATACAACAAAATCCAAACCCTAACAGTATCCCTCCCCTAACGGCCGACCCCAGATGGCCCAGGAGAGCCAGGATGAGCCGCGTGTAAGGATCGAATCAAGGTAGGGTCCAGCACACAGCGGGAGGGGGCCCATGAACGCTCCTCGGGGCCATACTCCTCCCAATCCACCAAGTACTGAACCCCTCCCCCGACGCAGAGACCACAGGAGGCGCCGCACAGAGAAGACAGGGTCCCCCACCACAAACCAGGAAGTCAGTGGGGGACTGGCCGGAGGGCACAGAGGACTGTCCCGAACAGGTTTGACCTGAGTGACATGGAAGGAAGGATGGACATGCATGGCCCATGGAAGGCGTAGCTGGACAGAAACAGGATTGATAGTCTTTGTGACAGGGAAAGGACCCACAAATCTGGGTGCAAGTTTTCTGGTAGTACCTTTTAGAGGCAAGTCCCTTGTAGAAAGCCAAACTCTCTGACCAGCGTCATAAGCCGATGCAGTTGACCTCCTGCGGTCAGCAACTGGCTTATAAGCAGCAGAGGAACAGAGCAGAACCCGTTGCACCCGCTCCCAGTTACAGTGACACCACCGTTCAGAACCAAGGCAGAGGGAATAGGTGGAGGAGAACAATGGTGGTTGAAAACCATACACTACATGAAAGGGGGAAAAGCCTGTGGAAGACGTGGGCAGACAATTGTGCACCAGTTCAATCCAACTTAACTAAGTTGTCCATGTTGCCGGGTGCTGAGAGGCCAGGATGCGCAGTCCCTTCTCCAAGTCCTGATTCAAACGTTCTGTTTGTCCATTGGATTGCGGGTGAAATCCAGACGTCAGGCTGGCGCTGGCTTCAAGTAATTTGCAGAACTCTGCCCAGAACTGGGAGACGAATTGTTGTCCCCAATCCAAAACGATGTCCTGCGGGAAACCATGAAACTTTAACACATTAGTCAACATGGCCTTGGCTGTCTCCTTGGCTGAGGGGAGTTTTGGCAATGGAATAAAATGAACCATCTTGGAGAACCTGTCTACTACGGTAAGTACCACTGTGTTGCAATTAGAAGCAGGGAGCCCTGTTACAAAATCAACAGAGAGATGTGACCAAGGTTGCCTAGGGACAGGAAGCGGCCTCAGCTTGCCTGACGGACTCTTGGTAGAAGACTTGTTCATAGCGCAAACCTGACAGGCATTAACGTGCTCGATATCCTATCCATCACCTTAGTATTTCTCTGTTTTTCTTGTTGTTTAAAGCTGGCAAATTATACAGTATTTTTTGTCTTTCTGATGCCTGATTCTGTTTTTTTCTCTCTGTTTAAGGTGCAGCTCCATCCAGAGATGGGAGTTGTATTCGTGTTGGCAATCCTCCTGTCCTGTGCGCCAATAGCATTTCTTGTATATTCGTCCGTGAATTGTTCTGTGAATTGTTCTGTAATTTGTTTGTAGCATGGCCCAAGCAGAGGGTCACCCCTTTGAGTCTGGTCTGCTTGAGGTTTCTTCCTCAGAGAGAGTTTTTCCTTACCACTGTTGCTCTGGGGGTTGGTAAGGTTAGACCTTACCTGTGTGAAACGCTTTGAGGCAACTCTGTTGTGATTTGGCGCTATATAAATGAAAATAAATTGAAATTGAAATTGATATGTCGGCCTGCATACGTGGCCACCACAACCTTTGCTGAATTATGTAGGCCACTCTTTTGCTCCCTGGGTGACAGACAAACCGAGTGGCATGACCCCACCTAATAACATCCCCCTTGAGAGAGTCCGGGACCAGGAGCTTCCCTGGAGGGCACTCGGGGGGTGTGGGTAGATTTTGGGTAGCCACCTTAACCCTAGTCTCAATGTCCCATGTAAGGGCGGACACAAAACATGATGTGGGTAAAATGGTGGAAACCTGGGCAGGCACACGGGGAGCATCAAATTGGCGTGATAGAGCATCGGGTTTGCCGTTCTTGGAGTCCAGCCGGTAAGATAATACAAAATCGAAACGACTAAAGAAGATAGCCCACCGAGCTTGCCTGGCATTCAGCCTCTTGGCAGTGTGTAAGTATTCTAAGTTCTTATGGTCCGTCCAAACCAGCCCACCACCAGGAGAGACAGACAAGAGAGAAAGGGACAGACCAAGACCAAGCAGAAAAAACCCCACAAGAGAAATCACGAAACATAACCTAACTAAACAGAGCAAACACTATACAACAATATCCAAACCCTGACAGTATTAGCACTGTAAATAGAAAGAGAATAAAAAATAAATTGTACAATAGCAAAAGTAACGGCATTCTTTAACACTAAGTCTCCTCCTTATACAGCGTGACAGTTTTATGACATTTGGGAGACTCTATAAGCTTAATACAGCCAGAAGTCCATTTAAATTAATTTTCATCCATCCATGCATCCATTTTCTTCAGCTTTATCCGTAGTCGGGTCGCGGGGGCAGCAGCTCAAGCAAAGCCGCGCAGACCTCCCGATCCACACACACCTCCCCCAGCTCCTCCGGGGGAACCCCAAGGCGTTCCCAAACCAGCCGAGAGATGTAATCCTTCCAGCATGTCCTGGGTCTTCCCTGGGGCCTTCTCCCAATGGGATGTGCCCGGAACACCTCTCCAGCGAGGCATCGAGGGGGCATCTGGAAAAGATGCCCGAGCCACCTCAACTGACTCCTTTCGACGTGGAGGAGCAGCGACTCCAAGCTCCTCCCGAGTGACCGAGCTCCTCACCCTATCTCTAAGGGAGTGCCCAGCCACCCTGCGGAGGAAACTCATCTCGGCCGCTTGTACCCGCAATCTCGTTCTTTCGCTCATGAGCCAAATCTCATGACCATACGTGAGGATTGGAACGTAGATCGATCGGTAAATCGAGAGCTTTGCCCTCCTACTCAGCTCTCTCTTCACCCCGACGGTCCGATACAGTGACCGCATCACTGCAGACGCTGCACCGATCTATCGATCTCACGCTCCATCCGTCCCTCACTCGTGAATAAGATCCCGGGATACTTAAACTCCTCCACTTGGGTGGTTGGCTCTCACTGCGGTATTGTATCACTTCCTGTTCCGGAGCACAGCTGTGTTTTTCTGTATCTGTTAGCTGTTTAATCTGCACAGTTAGATTGATCTAGTTATCTAAATTACGATTTGTTTCCCAGTGTAATCTTTACGTGCCTTAACTAAAGCACTCCTTCTGCTGAATCACCTCTAAATTATTTACACATTATTCACTTTGCGTGTTTTTAGGAATCCGCTAGCTTAGCGTAGCTACTAGCTCTTAGCCGATTTAGCATGGCGGCTTCTCCTGTCTCTCCCGCACTTTTCTGCTCTGGGTGTGAAATGTTTAGTTATTCCTCGGCCTCCTTTAGCAGTAACGGTACTTGTAATAAGTGTAGCTTATTCGTAGCTTTGGAGGCCAGGCTGGGCGAATTGGAGACTCGGCTCCGCACCGTGGAAAATTCTACAGCTAGCCAGGCCCCTGTAGTCGGTGCGGATCAAGGTAGCTTAGCCGCCGTTAGTTACCCCCTGGCAGATCCCGAGCAGCCGGGAAAGCAGGCTGACTGGGTGACTGTGAGGAGGAAGCGTAGCCCTAAACAGAAGCCCCGTGTACATCGCCAACCCGTTCACATCTCTAACCGTTTTTCCCCACTCGACGACACACCCGCCGAGGATCAAACTCTGGTTATTGGCGACTCTGTTTTGCGAAATGTGAAGTTAGCGACACCAGCAACCATAGTCAATTGTCTTCCGGGGGCCAGAGCAGGCGACACTGAAGGAAATTTGAAACTGCTGGCTAAGGCTAAGCGTAAATTTGGTAAGATTGTAATTCACGTCGGCAGTAATGACACCCGGTTACGCCAATCGGAGGTCACTAAAATTAACATTAAATCGGTGTGTAACTTTGCAAAAACAATGTCGGACTCTGTAGTTTTCTCTGGGCCCCTCCCCAATCAGACCGGGAGTGACATGTTTAGCCGCATGTTCTCCTTGAATTGCTGGCTGTCTGAGTGGTGTCCAAAAAATGAGGTGGGCTTCATAGATAATTGGCAAAGCTTCTGGGGAAAACCTGGTCTTGTTAGGAGAGACGGCATCCATCCCACTTTGGATGGAGCAGCTCTCATTTCTAGAAATCTGGCCAATTTTCTTAAATCCTCCAAACCGTGACTATCCAGGGTTGGGACCAGGAAGCAGAGTTGTAGTCTTACACACCTCTCTGCAGCTTCTCTCCCCCTGCCATCCCCTCATTACCCCATCCCCGTAGAGACAGTGCCTGCTCCCAGACTACCAATAACCAGCAAAAATCTATTTAAGCATAAAAATTCAAAAAGAAAAAATCATATAGCACCTTCAACTGCACCACAGACTAAAACAGTTAAATGTGGTCTATTAAACATTAGGTCTCTCTCTTCTAAGTCCCTGTTGGTAAATGATATAATAATTGATCAACATATTGATTTATTCTGCCTTACAGAAACCTGGTTACAGCAGGATGAATATGTTAGTTTAAATGAGTCAACACCCCAGAGTCACACTAACTGTCAGAATGCTCGTAGCACGGGCCGGGGCGGAGGATTAGCAGCAATCTTCCATTCCAGCTTATTAATTAATCAAAAACCCAGACAGAGCTTTAATTCATTTGAAAGCTTGACTCTTAGTCTTGTCCATCCAAATTGGAAGTTCCAAAAAACAGTTTTATTTGTTATTATCTATCGTCCACCTGGTCGTTACTGTGAGTTTCTCTGTGAATTTTCAGACCTTTTGTCTGACTTAGTGCTTAGCTCAGATAAGATAATTATAGTGGGCGATTTTAACATCCACACAGATGCTGAGAATGACAGCCTCAACACTGCATTTAATCTATTATTAGACTCTATTGGCTTTGCTCAAAAAGTAAATGAGTCCACCCACCACTTTAATCATATCTTAGATCTTGTTCTGAGTTATGGTATGGAAATAGAAGACTTAACAGTATTCCCTGAAAACTCCCTTCTGTCTGATCATTTCTTAATAACATTTACATTTACTCTGATGGACTACCCAGCACTGGGGAATAAGTTTCATTACACTAGAAGTCTTTCAGAAAGCGCTGTAACTAGGTTTAAGGATATGATTCCTTCTTTATGTTCTCTAATGCCATATACCAACACAGTGCAGAGTAGCTACCTAAACTCTGTAAGTGAGATAGAGTATCTCGTCAATAGTTTTACATCCTCATTGAAGACAACTTTGGATGCTGTAGCTCCTCTAAAAAAGAGAGCTTTAAATCAGAAGTGCCTGACTCCGTGGTATAACTCACAAACTCGTAGCTTAAAGCAGATAACCCGTAAGTTGGAGAGGAAATGGCGTCTCACTAATTTAGAAGATCTTCACTTAGCCTGGAAAAAGAGTCTGTTGCTCTATAAAAAAGCCCTCCGTAAAGCTAGGACATCTTTCTACTCATCACTAATTGAAGAAAATAAGAACAACCCCAGGTTTCTTTTCAGCACTGTAGCCAGGCTGACAAAGAGTCAGAGCTCTATTGAGCTGAGTATTCCATTAACTTTAACTAGTAATGACTTCATGACTTTCTTTGCTAACAAAATTTTAACTATTAGAGAAAAAATGACTCATAACCATCCCAAAGACGTATCGTTATCTTTGGCTGCTTTCAGTGATGCCTGTATTTGGTTAGACTCTTTCTCTCCGATTGTTCTGTCTGAGTTATTTTCATTAGTTACTTCCTCCAAACCATCAACATGTCTATTAGACCCCATTCCTACCAGGCTGCTCAAGGAAGCCCTACCATTATTTAATGCTTCGATCTTAAATATGATCAATCTATCTTTGTTAGTTGGCTATGTACCACAGGCTTTTAAGGTGGCAGTAATTAAACCATTACTTAAAAAGCCATCACTTGACCCAGCTATCTTAGCTAATTATAGGCCAATCTCCAACCTTCCTTTTCTCTCAAAAATTCTTGAAAGGGTAGTTGTAAAACAGCTAACTGATCATCTGCAGAGGAATGGTCTATTTGAAGAGTTTCAGTCAGGTTTTAGAATTCATCATAGTACAGAAACAGCATTAGTGAAGGTTACAAATGATCTTCTTATGGCCTCGGACAGTGGACTCATCTCTGTGCTTGTTCTGTTAGACCTCAGTGCTGCTTTTGATACTGTTGACCATAAAATTTTATTACAGAGATTAGAGCATGCCATAGGTATTAAAGGCACTGCGCTGCGGTGGTTTGAATCATATTTGTCTAATAGATTACAATTTGTTCATATAAATGGGGAATCTTCTTCACAGACTAAAGTTAATTATGGAGTTGCACAAGGTTCTGTGCTAGGACCAATTTTATTCACTTTATACATGCTTCCCTTAGGCAGTATTATTAGACGGTATTGCTTAAATTTTCATTGTTACGCAGATGATACCCAGCTTTATCTATCCATGAAGCCAGAGGACACACACCAATTAGCTAAACTGCAGGATTGTCTTACAGACATAAAGACATGGATGATCTCTAATTTCCTGCTTTTAAACTCAGATAAAACTGAAGTTATTGTACTTGGCCCCACAAATCTTAGAAACATGGTGTCTAACCAGATCCTTACTGTGGATGGCATTACCCTGACCTCTAGTAATACTGTGAGAAATCTTGGAGTCATTTTTGATCAGGATATGTCATTCAAAGCGCATATTAAACAAATATGTAGGACTGCTTTTTTGCATTTACGCAATATCTCTAAAATCAGAAAGGTCTTGTCTCAGAGTGATGCTGAAAAACTAATTCAAGCTTATAGTTAGGGCTGGATCAGGTGACCCTAAACCATCCCTTAGTTATGCTGCTATAGACGTAGACTGCTGGGGGGTTCCCATGATGCACTGTTTCTTTCTCTTTTTGCTCTGTATGCACCACTCTGCATTTAATCATTAGTGATCTGATCTCTGCTCCCCTCCACAGCATGTCTTTTTCCTGGTTCTCTCCCTCAGCCCCAACCAGTCCCAGCAGAAGACTGCCCCTCCCTGAGCCTGGTTCTGCTGGAGGTTTCTTCCTGTTAAAAGGGAGTTTTTCCTTCCCACTGTAGCCAAGTGCTTGCTCACAGGGGGTCGTTTTGACCGTTGGGGTTTTACATAATTATTGTATGGCCTTGCCTTACAATATAAAGCGCCTTGGGGCAACTGTTTGTTGTGATTTGGCGCTATATAAAAAAATTGATTGATTGATTGATTGACTGAGGCAAGGACACTCCACTGACCTGAAGAGGGCAAAGCACCTTTTTCTGGTCGAGAACCATGGCCTCGGATTTGGAGGTGCTGATTTTCATCCCGGACGCCTCACACTCGGCTGCAAACCGCCCCAGTGCACGCTGAAGGTCCTGATTTGACGAAGCCAACAGAACCACATCGTCCTCAAACAGCAGAGACGAGATTCTGTGGTTCCCAAACCAGACCCCCTCTACACCCTGGCTGCGCCTAGAAATTCTGTCCATAAAAATAATGAATAGAACTGGTAACAAAGGGCAGCCCTGGTGGAGGCCAACGTGCACTGCAAACAGGTTTGACTTACTACCGGCAATGTGAACCAAGCTCCTGCTGCGGTCGTACAGGGACCAGATAGCCCTTAGCAAAGGACCCCGGACCCCGTACTCCCGGAGCACTCCCCACAGTGTGTGATCAGTGTGTAGCAGTTGGTTCAGTGGATCCGTATGTTGTACCGGATAGTGAATTTAATGATGATGTAACAAAGTGGCCGACAGTTTCACAGCGTAAGGGGCCTTTCAGCTGATCGCAGCACACTGACAGCTGGATGACGGCTCAGTCCACACATTACAAATACAGACACCACTGGGGAGGGGGGGCGCTTGTCAGCCCACATCAGCGGCTGTAAAGATCTCTGCTCCTGGATGTCCCATCTTGATAACACATTCCATGTTTGGAAGGACATGAAATGATAACATTCCTCCATGAGGCATGTGTCTCTGCCTGCTGTCATCACATAGAAATATATAAAACATCTTTTGCCTTTGCGCTGGGCTGCAGCGGCTGCACACAGTGCACCTCGTCCATGTCCTAGTTGATTTCAGGCATTTTTCCCACACCATTTACAGGCTAGTGATGGTACCACAGTGGTAAAGTTTCTGGCTGGCAATCAGAGTTTTCAAGTTTGAATCCCGTGGGTGGCATGTATTTTTCTTTTCTTTTCACAGCAGCTGCGCGATGTGAAAAAACGTGCTTCAGCTGCTCACACTGTGTTCATGTGCACAAAACCGTCACAGCGGGATCGTTCACGCCTGCCCGGCGGCTCGATATTTTCGTGGTTCACCCATACGATCTGTTCCACCATGATTCACCCTGATTCGTACTTATTCGTACTATGTGTGAAGGGGCCCAAACTGAGGAGTTGGCAACACTGTCAACGATGAATGTCTAGAAAATGTAAAACCACGTCCCTTTAACTAAACACTGTTCCTAATCAAATTGAATTGATTATTTTATTATAATTAATGTCAATAATTAACGTTTGGACCAAATGTATTAAATCAACATGACCTTTTAATGTCCTTGTTTCCCAGTTTACTGAGTCCACAGAGGAGTTTGTGAGAATCTCCCTTTTACACTTTTAGCTTTTGTTCAGTTGTTTATTTGCCTGTAATCAGTCAGTCAGCTGCAACATTAAATTGGCATCAGTTATTGATTTTAATTGATTAATTGCTGGAGCTGCTGAGCGAGGCCTCTTCGGGGTTGGAAAAGCTATCCTGTCAGGATGTGAGGTATTGTCATATTGTGGTTGTTTTTGTATTGTTCGCCTGCTTTTCTTGCTGGGGTTTTTCCCATTTGGGTCTGTCTGTCCCTTTCTCTCTTGTCTGTCTCTGCTGGCTCTTGGTGATGGATGTTTCCCTCTCTCTGGCCCCACCCCCTTTCTGGTGCATTCCATGCACACCTGCTTCCAATCAGCACCTTGTCACCTGGGTGTATTTAAGCTCCTCTGTTTGCCTTATTCCTTCGCCAGATTGATGCACCTTGTGCCTTCTCTCGACCTCTGTTTTTGTGTATTCCTGACCTGCTTGCCTCTCGTGTGTAATGACCACCTGCCTGTGTTATCAACCACGCCTAAGCCTGATGTTCCATGTATTTCTGCTCTTGTTGGACTTCCTTTTTGTGCACTGGACCCTGTTTACTGCATCAGTAAACTATTTTGTGTCCAGGCTTTCTGTGGAACCAGACCTGATATGTCTTGCCGCCAGTCAGATCGTTCTGAGGCTGTGAGCTCCCACATACTTAAGTCCATGTTCAATGTCTTTATGTCTTGCTTTGTCTTGAAGTTGTGGTCTGCCCATCTGTGCCTGTGGTCTGCCTGTTGGGGCTTGTGGTCTGCCTGTCGGTGACCGTGGCCTGCCTGTCGGTGCCTATGGTCTGCCTGTCGGTGCCTGTGGTCTGCCTGTTGGCGCCCGTGGCCTGCCTGTCGGTGACCGTGGTTTGCCTGTCAGTGACCGTGGCCTGCCTGTTGGGGCTTGTGGTCTGCCTGTCGGTGACCGTGGCCTGCCTGTCGGTGCCTATGGTCTGCCTGTCGGTGCCTGTGGTCTGCCTGTTGGCGCCCGTGGCCTGCCTGTCGGTGACCGTGGTCTGCCTGTCAGTGACCGTGGCCTGCCTGTTGGGGCTTGTGGTCTGCCTGTCGGTGACCATGGCCTGCCTGTCGGTGCCTGTGGTCTGCCTGTCGGTGACCGTGGTCTGCCTGTCGGTGCCGGTGGTCTGCCTGTTGGCACCCGTGGCCTGCCTGTCGGTGACCGTGGCCTGCCTGTCAGTGCCTGTGGTCTGCCTGTTGGTACCCGTGGCCTGCCTGTCGGGGCCTGTGGTCTGTCTGTTGTGCCCGTGGTCTGCCTGTCAGGGCCTGTGGTCTGCCTGTCGGTGATTGTGGCCTGCCAGGGCCTGTGGCCTGCCAGTTTTATGTCCAGAAGATCTTTGAGGATCCAGATCCAGAAAACACATGTGGACTGGTTGGGCGAACTCCCATGAACCGTTGAGCACCCGATGGAGCGTGTAGAGCTGGTCCAGTGTGCTGCGACCAGGACGAAAACCACACTGCTCCTCCTGAATCCGAGGTTCAACCATCAGTCGAATTCTCCTCTCCAGTACTCTGGAAAAGACCTTACCGGGGAGGCTGAGGAGTGTGATCCTCCTATAGTTGGAACACACCCTCCAGTCCCCCTTCTTAAACAGAGGGACCACCACCCCGGTCTGCCAATCCAGAGGCACTGTCCCCAATCGCCACGCGATGTTGCAGAGGCATGTCAGCCAAGACAGTCCCACAACATCCAGAGACTTAAGGTACTCAGGACGGATTTCATCCACCCCAGGAGCCTTGCCACCGAGGAGCCTTCCAACCACCTCGGTGACTTCTGCCTGGGTAATGGATGAGTCCGCCTCTGGGACCCTAGTCTCTGCCTCCTCTTCGGAAGACGTGACGATGGGATTGAGGAGATCCTCGAAGTACTCCTTCCACCGCCCAACAACATCCCCAGTCAGAGTCAACAGCTCCCCACCCGCACCGTAAACAGTGCCAGTGGAGAGCTGCTTCCGCCTCCTGAGGCATCGGACGGTTTACCAGAATCTCTTCGAGGATGACCGATAGTCCTCCTCCATAGCCTCCCTGAACTCCTCCCAGACCCGAGTTTTTGCCTCTGCGACCGCACGGGCTGCGGCACGCTTGGCCTGCCGGTACCTGTCAGCTGCCTCTGGGGTCCCACCTACCAACAAAGATAGGTAGGACACTTTCTTCAGCTTGACGGCATCCCTTACTTCCGGTGTCCACCACCGGGTTCGGGGATTGCCGCTGCGACAGGCACCAGAGACCTTGTGACCACAGCTACGAGCGGCCGCATCAGCAATGGAGGTGGAGAACATGGTCCACTCGGACTCCATGTCTCCAACCTCCCCCGGGATCTGGGAGAAGCTCTCCCGGAGGTGGGAGTTGAAGACCTCCCTGACAGAGGGTTCCGCCAGTCGTTCCCAGCAGACCCTCACGATACGTTTGGGCCTGCCAGGTCTGACCGGCTGCCTCCCCTCCCAGCGGATCCAACTCACCACCAGGTGGTGATCGGTCGACAGCTCTGCCCCTCTCTTTACTCGAGTGTCCGAGACATGTGGCCGAAGGTCAGATGATACGACTACAAAGTCGATCATGGACCTCCGGCTCAGGGTGTCCTGGTGCCATGTGCACTTACGGACACCCTTGTGCTCAAACATGGTGTTTGTGATGGACAAACTGTGACTAGCACAGAAGTCCAACAACTGAACACCGCTCGGGTTCAGATCGGGGAGGCCGTGCTTCCCGATCACCCCCCTCCAGGTCTCACTGTCGCCGCCCACGTGGGCGTTAAAATCCCCCAGGAGAACAATGGAGTCCCCAGTTGGAGCGCTATCTAGTACCCCTCCCAGGGACTCCAGGAAGGTCGGGTACTCTGCACTGCTGCTCGGCCCGTAGGCCCGTCGTAAAACCTGTCCCCGACCCGAAGGCATAGGGACGCGACCCTCTCGTTCACCGGAGTGAACTCCAACACATGGCGACTGAGCAATAAGCAATGCAACCCCAGCTCTCCACCTCTCCCCGTGGGCAACGCCAGAAAAATGAAGCGTCCAGCCCCTCTCCAGGAGTTGGGTACCAGAGCCCATGCTGTGCGTGGAGGTGAGCCCGACTATCTCTAGTCGGTATCTCTCAACCTCCTGCACAAGCTCAGGCTCCTTGCCCCCCAGCAAGGTGACATTCCACGTCCCAACAGCCAGGGGCTGTGAGCATGGACTTGGCCGCTGGGCCACCCGCCCTCGACCGCCATCCAATCCTTTCTGCACCCGATTATTGTTGTGATAATTGTGTTAATTAGTGATAATTATTGAATTAATTTTCAATACTCTACATTTATGAATATAGAATTTACCAAACAATATTAAAACGGTGATAATGTATTCAATAATCTCTCCCACGTTTTTTTCTACAGCATCTGTGACGACATCATACTATGCAAATAATATGCAAATTAGATGATGACGTCATTTAGCGACTTCTGGCAACTTTTAGGACAGCCAATAGCTACTTTTCTTAGGGCGCTTTCACACATAGTACGAATGTGGTCGAATTGTGCATGAAGCAGGAATCGTATGCAATACGTGTAAAATCATAGCTGCATCTAACGCCTCGTACACCTGTTGCTACAACTATTAGCGCACACCAGCGGCTGAAAGACAGAGTGTGCGCTGTGAGAGCCCATCAAACCCTCCCGCAGCAGGTGTCGACCACATTCCAGCTGACACACTTAGAAAATGTGTGGCCATTAACGCTGTCATCGCGAAAACAGTCAGCAGATGATCACTGTTGAGGTGGACGTGAACTTTCTCTAAGTGTATGGAGCTAAATCAAGGCCAAAAGTTTTGTAATCTGAAAATAAAAAAAGATTAAAAAAATAAATTTTGAACCTGAAAATTAAAGTTTTGTAATCTGAAAATAAAAAAGATTGAAAAATAAATTTTGAAACTGAAAATTCAATGTTTGTTCTTGAATTTTATAATCATTTAAAAAGTATTATCAAAATAAAAATAAGTGTAAGATATATATTTTTCAGTTTAAATAAATTTTGGATTCAGCTCTGTAATTATTTTGATCCAATTTATTTTCATTCATATTTCTTTTTTTCACCTTCAGATCTTTTTTTCACTTTCAGATCTTATTTTTTCAGTTTCAAACTTTTGGCCCCGTTCTGGCGTGGGAGGGCGTGGCTTCGATTGAGAGGGGCATGGAATTGTGAGTGACAGCAGAGCAATCAGTCCTCACATGATGTTGCTTTCAGGAAATGTGGGTACTTTGACAGATAATGACTCTGCTCCCGTCTCCATCGTTTATTTACTACGCGGCTGGCGCGTGAAAGAAAATGGAGAGAATGAAAGTTTTTTACGAGGCTTTAAACCTTCAAGATAAAGCTGTTTATTGTGATCAGTGTGTAGCAGTTGGTTCAGTGGATCCGTATGTTGTACCGGATAGTGAATTTAATGATGATGTAACAAAGTGGCCGACAGTTTCACAGCGTAAGGGGCCTTTCAGCTGATCGCAGCACACTGACAGCTGGATGACGGCTCAGTCCACACATTACAAATACAGACACCACTGGGGAGGGGGGGGGCTTGTCAGCCCACATCAGCGGCTGTAAAGATCTCTGCTCCTGGATGTCCCATCTTGATAACACATTCCATGTTTGGAAGGACATGAAATGATAACATTCCTCCATGAGGCATGTGTCTCTGCCTGCTGTCATCACATAGAAATATATAAAACATCTTTTGCCTTTGCGCTGGGCTGCAGCGGCTGCACACAGTGCACCTCGTCCATGTCCTAGTTGATTTCAGGCATTTTTCCCACACCATTTACAGGCTAGTGATGGTACCACAGTGGTAAAGTTTCTGGCTGGCAATCAGAGTTTTCAAGTTTGAATCCCGTGGGTGGCATGTATTTTTCTTTTCTTTTCACAGCAGCTGCGCGATGTGAAAAAACGTGCTTCAGCTGCTCACACTGTGTTCATGTGCACAAAACCGTCACAGCGGGATCGTTCACGCCTGCCCGGCGGCTCGATATTTTCGTGGTTCACCCATACGATCTGTTCCACCATGATTCACCCTGATTCGTACTTATTCGTACTATGTGTGAAGGGGCCCAAACTGAGGAGTTGGCAACACTGTCAACGATGAATGTCTAGAAAATGTAAAACCACGTCCCTTTAACTAAACACTGTTCCTAATCAAATTGAATTGATTATTTTATTATAATTAATGTCAATAATTAACGTTTGGACCAAATGTATTAAATCAACATGACCTTTTAATGTCCTTGTTTCCCAGTTTACTGAGTCCACAGAGGAGTTTGTGAGAATCTCCCTTTTACACTTTTAGCTTTTGTTCAGTTGTTTATTTGCCTGTAATCAGTCAGTCAGCTGCAACATTAAATTGGCATCAGTTATTGATTTTAATTGATTAATTGCTGGAGCTGCTGAGCGAGGCCTCTTCGGGGTTGGAAAAGCTATCCTGTCAGGATGTGAGGTATTGTCATATTGTGGTTGTTTTTGTATTGTTCGCCTGCTTTTCTTGCTGGGGTTTTTCCCATTTGGGTCTGTCTGTCCCTTTCTCTCTTGTCTGTCTCTGCTGGCTCTTGGTGATGGATGTTTCCCTCTCTCTGGCCCCACCCCCTTTCTGGTGCATTCCATGCACACCTGCTTCCAATCAGCACCTTGTCACCTGGGTGTATTTAAGCTCCTCTGTTTGCCTTATTCCTTCGCCAGATTGATGCACCTTGTGCCTTCTCTCGACCTCTGTTTTTGTGTATTCCTGACCTGCTTGCCTCTCGTGTGTAATGACCACCTGCCTGTGTTATCAACCACGCCTAAGCCTGATGTTCCATGTATTTCTGCTCTTGTTGGACTTCCTTTTTGTGCACTGGACCCTGTTTACTGCATCAGTAAACTATTTTGTGTCCAGGCTTTCTGTGGAACCAGACCTGATATGTCTTGCCGCCAGTCAGATCGTTCTGAGGCTGTGAGCTCCCACATACTTAAGTCCATGTTCAATGTCTTTATGTCTTGCTTTGTCTTGAAGTTGTGGTCTGCCCATCTGTGCCTGTGGTCTGCCTGTTGGGGCTTGTGGTCTGCCTGTCGGTGACCGTGGCCTGCCTGTCGGTGCCTATGGTCTGCCTGTCGGTGCCTGTGGTCTGCCTGTTGGCGCCCGTGGCCTGCCTGTCGGTGACCGTGGTTTGCCTGTCAGTGACCGTGGCCTGCCTGTTGGGGCTTGTGGTCTGCCTGTCGGTGACCGTGGCCTGCCTGTCGGTGCCTATGGTCTGCCTGTCGGTGCCTGTGGTCTGCCTGTTGGCGCCCGTGGCCTGCCTGTCGGTGACCGTGGTCTGCCTGTCAGTGACCGTGGCCTGCCTGTTGGGGCTTGTGGTCTGCCTGTCGGTGACCATGGCCTGCCTGTCGGTGCCTGTGGTCTGCCTGTCGGTGACCGTGGTCTGCCTGTCGGTGCCGGTGGTCTGCCTGTTGGCACCCGTGGCCTGCCTGTCGGTGACCGTGGCCTGCCTGTCAGTGCCTGTGGTCTGCCTGTTGGTACCCGTGGCCTGCCTGTCGGGGCCTGTGGTCTGTCTGTTGTGCCCGTGGTCTGCCTGTCAGGGCCTGTGGTCTGCCTGTCGGTGATTGTGGCCTGCCAGGGCCTGTGGCCTGCCAGTTTTATGTCCAGAAGATCTTTGAGGATTCTGCCATCATTTGTGCAAACCAAGGATGAAAGTGGCATCTCTGCTTCAGCACCGCACACATGCTTGGGGTTCCAGCTCTTGAGGATGGTACTGTTGGTACCACCTTTCTTCTTCAGACAGGTGGTGAGTCTGAAGTGTTCGGAAGCATCGCTGAAACGCCTGATAGGATGTTGAAGTTCTGCCACCATGCCAACCACCAGGCCTCTACTGGTGGTTGGCTCTCACTGCGGTATTGTATCACTTCCTGTTCCGGAGCACAGCGGTGCTTTGATGTATCTGTTAGCTGTTTAATCTGCGTAGTTAGATTGATCTAGATAACTAGATAATGATTTGTTTCACAGTGTAATCTTCACGTGCCTTAACTAAAGCACTCCCTCTGCTGAATCACCTCTAAATTATTTACACATTATTCAGTTTCTGCAGAGGAATGGTCTATTTGAAGAGTTTCAGTCAGGTTTTAGAATTCATCATAGTACAGAAACAGCATTAGTGAAGGTTACAAATGATCTTCTTATGGCCTCGGACAGTGGACTCATCTCTGTGCTCGTTCTGTTAGACCTCAGTGCTGCTTTTGATACTGTTGACCATAAAATTTTATTACAGAGATTAGAGCATGCCATAGGTATTAAAGGCACTGCGGTGGTTTGAATCATATTTATCTAATAGATTACAATTTGTTCATGTAAATGGGGAATCTTCTTCACAGACTAAGGTTAATTATGGAGTTCCACAAGGTTCTGTGCTAGGACCAATTTTATTCACTTTATACATGCTTCCCTTAGGCAGTATTATTAGACGGTATTGCTTAAATTTTCATTGTTACGCAGATGATACCCAGCTTTATCTATCCATGAAGCCAGAGGACACACACCAATTAGCTAAACTGCAGGATTGTCTTACAGACATAAAGACATGGATGACCTCTAATTTCCTGCTTTTAAACTCAGATAAAACTGAAGTTATTGTACTTGGCCCCACAAATCTTAGAAACATGGTGTCTAACCAGATCCTTACTGTGGATGGCATTACCCTGACCTCTAGTAATACTGTGAGAAATCTTGGAGTAATTTTTGATCAGGATATGTCCTTCAAAGCGCATATTAAACAAATATGTAGGACTGCTTTTTTGCATTTGCGCAATATCTCTAAAATTAGAAAGGTCTTGTCTCAGAGTGATGCTGAAAAACTAATTCATGCATTTATTTCCTCTAGGCTGGACTATTGTAATTCATTATTATCAGGTTGTCCTAAAAGTTCCCCAAAAAGCCTTCAGTTAATTCAAAATGCTGCAGCTAGAGTACTGACGGGGACTAGAAGGAGAGAGCATATCTCACCCATATTGGCCTCTCTTCATTGGCTTCCTGTTAATTCTAGAATAGAATTTAAAATTCTTCTTCTTACTTATAAGGTTTTGAATAATCAGGTCCCATCTTATCTTAGGGACCTCATAGTACCATATCACCCCAATAGAGCGCTTCGCTCTCAGACTGCAGGCTTACTTGTAGTTCCTAGGGTTTGTAAGAGTAGAATGGGAGGCAGAGCCTTCAGCTTTCAGGCTCCTCTCCTGTGGAACCAGCTCCCAATTCAGATCAGGGAGACAGACACCCTTATAGTTAGGGCTGGATCAGGTGACCCTGAACCATCCCTTAGTTATGCTGCTATAGACGTAGACTGTTGGGGGGGTTCCCATGATGCACTGTTTCTTTCTCTTTTTGCTCTGTATGCACCACTCTGCATTTAATCATTAGTGATCGATCTCTGCTCCCCTCCACAGCATGTCTTTTTCCTGGTTCTCTCCCTCAGCCCCAACCAGTCCCAGCAGAAGACTGCCCCTCCCTGAGCCTGGTTCTGCTGGAGGTTTCTTCCTGTTAAAAGGGAGTTTTTCCTTCCCACTGTAGCCAAGTGCTTGCTCACAGGGGGTCGTTTTGACCGTTGGGGTTTTACATAATTATTGTATGGCCTTGCCTTGCAATATAAAGCGCCTTGGGGCAACTGTTTGTTGTGATTTGGCGCTATATAAAAAAATTGATTGATTGATTGATATTAAGCAAATATGTAGGACTGCTTTTTTACATTTGCGCAATATCTCTAAAATTAGAAAGGTCTTGTCTCAGAGTGATGCTGAAAAACTAATTCATGCATTTATTTCCTCTAGGCTGGACTATTGTAATTCATTATTATCAGGTTGTCCTAAAAGTTCCCTGAAAAGCCTTCAGTTAATTCAAAATGCTGCAGCTAGAGTACTGACGGGGACTAGAAGGAGAGAGCATATCTCACCCATATTGGCCTCTCTTCATTGGCTTCCTGTTAATTCTAGAATAGAATTTAAATTTCTTTTTCTTACTTATAAGGTTTTGAATAATCAGGTCCCGTCTTATCTTAGGGACTTCATAGTACCATATCACCCCAATAGAGCGCTTGGCTCTCAGACTGCAGGCTTACTTGTAGTTCCTAGGGTTTGTAAGAGTAGAATGGGAGGCAGAGCCTTCAGCTTTCAGGCTCCTCTCCTCTGGAACCAGCTCCCAATTCGGATCAGGGAGACAGACACCCTCTCTACTTTTAAAATTAGGCTTAAAACTTTCCTTTTTGCTAAAGCTTATAGTTAGGGCTGAATCAGGTGACCCTGAACCATCCCTTAGTTATGCTGCTATAGACTTAGACTGCTGGGGGGTTCCCATGATGCACTGTTTCTTTCTCTTTTTGCCCTGTATGCACCACTCTGCATTTAATCATTAGTGATCGATCTCTGCTCTCTTCCACAGCATGTATTTTTTCTGATTCTCTCCCCTCAGCCCCAACCAGTCCCAGCAGAAGACTGCCCCTCCCTGAACCTGGTTCTGCTGGAGGTTTCTTCCTGTTAAAAGGGAGTTTTTTCCTTCCCACTGTTGCCAGGTGCTTGCTCACAGGGGTGTTGGGAAAGTGTAGTGACATGGACCCACAACAGGGGGCGTAAATGAACCGACAATAGAGGGAGTTAAATTTGAACACTTTACTGTTGTGAATGTCACAACCACACACAGCAGATTATAGAATAAATACAAGTCAATGGATAAAGGTGTCGTGTGGGCAGGCTCGACGATAGGAGACATCCGTCTGGAGAAGAACCGGAACCACACGATTTCCACCGCCACCGAACCCGAAGGATACTGGACCGCCAGGTCTCGAGTCCCCCAGGTGGCCACCGTCTCAGCGTGTCGGATCTGGTACTGCTGGCGAAGAGCAAAGACAGTCAAGTGTGGGTGTGTGTACACCCAGTAACAACAACGGTGGGAATTCCACCTCCACCTCTAACACACACTCGTGCAGCGTCTGAGTAACCACTTATCTGGTGGGAAGTAGAACGAAACAGTCGCGGCCTACGCCGGTCCTCTGGGTAGACAGCTGCAACAAAGTAGCTCTTGAAATCACTTATTATAATATGCAGGCAGAGAAAGTTACCTCCAAAGAAGTACGATATCTCGGCGACGTGGTGGAGGTGTCATCCTGCTTTTATCCGGGGTGAAGTGCAGATGATCGGTGACAGCTGTCATAGTTGATGAGTGACAGCTGTCACCTCGGCTGTCCCTGTAAGGCGGCAGCGCCCCCTCGTGCCTGAAGCCCGCTCTTCAGGCAGGGCGCCCTCTGGTGGTGGGCCAGCAGTACCTCCTCTTCTGGCGGCCCACACAAGGGGGTCGTTTTGACCGTTGGGGTTTTTCTGTAATTATTGTATGGCTTTTGCCGTACAATATAAAGCGCCTTGGGGCAACTGTTTGTTGTGATTTGGTGCTATATAAATAAAATTAATTGAAAAAATTGAAATATGGACAGTAACTGCTGCTCCTGAATGCTGGTGTTTGCTCTTAGTCTAGAGGGGTTAACATGTTCACTGTCTGACCTGGTCTGGATTTAAATACTCTCAGAGGCTGACCCAAGAGCATCCTTCAGTACACTGACCCAGAGGACACAGGACGCAGCCCTGTTAACTGCTGTTAACCACAGTGCCTTTCATGTCTTCATGGAAGGACATGATGATGCTTGGGGCCTGAGTGGACATCCAGTACCATCTTGTGATTTTGTCAATGCACTGATTTTATGCTGTGAGGAAGAACATCTCTGTGCGCTGATTACTGGGTCCAAGAATAAAAACCCTGTCAGCAGTCACAGCGCAGCGTCCAGGGCTCCAGGACAAACGCACGTCCTGGAAAAGACAGAATTACCAGTTCTGCAAATGAGAGGTGCAGTCTACTTCCCATAATGCACCTGTAAACAGTTTGCACTGTTTACAGGTGCATTATGGGAGGGAATGTCTGCAGTGGACTGACACAGCTCCATACCTGTGCCACCACACTCCAGCTCCAGGACCTGGGGGAGAGTTCCCCTGGACAGACACCGTCCCCGCTCCACATCCCCGGGAGGGACTCTGAGTAGAGCTGCTTCTTCTCATCAAAAGGAGCCAGTTGGTGTTGTTCAGGCATCTGGTGAGGATGCCCCTTGGTCATCTCCATAGGGAGGTCTTCCAGGCATGTTCAACGGGGTGGAGCCCCTGTGGAAGACCCAGAACATGCTGAAGGGATTATTTGTGCCAGCTGGCTTGTGAACACCTTGGGATCTGGCAGGAAGAATTACAGGACTTGGCTGAGGATAAGAACTGAATGAATGAACTAGAGCACCGCGTTCGTAGAGCACAAACCACCAACACTAGTTTCCAGTTCCACAGTTTTTTTACCTTGGAAAAATGTTTCAAGGTCAAAGTCCTGTTCGAAGTGACTTTTGATAAACTAAATTAGATGTGATCACATGTCAGCAGGATGTATTTAGTTCATGCACTTGAATCAAAGGTTTGTTGGTGTTGTCAGGTTTTTTCAACTTTTGGGGTTTTTGAATTCTTTTTCAGATAGTTTTCTCAGAACATTGGTTCTGTGCACAATGTGTCGTTGCTTTTTGTCACTTGGTTTCCGACTGATAACTGGAAGACAAACAAGCATAAAATTGGAAGCGCCATCCAGTTTTGGTGGTGAAGGTAAATCCATAAGAGAAAAATGAGAGTGACTGAGGCACCTTTGATTGAGATAAAAAATATACATTAAATGGGGTTTTTCAATGTTAAATATAAATGGCCACAAAATCTGTAATCTGGATCAAACTTTGTCAGTTGATACCATTCTACATAACGCTCTCAAATATGAAAGGAATTTTATGTTAAAGTATGAGGATTTTTTTCAGTCTTCCAAGATTTTTTCCTGACTTTGACCTCTGAGCTATGACCTTGAAAATTCCATCAGTTCTTGCCTATCAGGATATGAATCCTCTGTAAAAATGTCATGATGACATATGAAAAATTGTGGGCTCCAGGCTGTTCACAGACAGACAAAGAAACAAACAAACAGAAAGACAAACAGACAGGCAAACAAACAAACAAACAAACAGACAGGCAAACAAACAAACAAACAGACAGGCAAACAAACAAACAAACTGGAGTGAAAACTTCATTGTCAGAGGTAATGAATGAATAAATGGATGTTCATTCATCTCATCTGTCAGACTGGAGGTGTCCACATAAACTGTTCATTGATATTAAATCAGTGAAAACAGGCATCGACCTCAAACCACGGCGCTGGCTAACAGGCCGATATAGAACCTATGTGTGTATAACACACTCCTTCAGCTCACTGTCCTGCCAAACAAGGATTTTCAGGCCAGAAAACAGATCAAATGGAGCCGTCTGTGTCCCATGTGCCTTCTGGCAATCATCAGCTGACATTTCCAATCTTTTAAAGGCGTTCGTTCTGTATCTGTCTTTCAGGCTGCAGCTGATTGATGACCTGTCCTATGAAGATGTGAAGAAGTGTTACCGCGGCTCGGTGAGTGTTATTGTGCGTGCGGCTCTGAAGTTGTTTTCAGACGTCCAGACTTTACAAAAGACCGGCAGGAGGTCTTCCAGGTTGTTTCCTTAAACCTCAGCAGGCATTTCCAGCATCGGTCCTGTCTCCATGGTAACACACTTGGGCGTTTGGCTTGTTGAGCGCACAATCGACCACAGACACAAATCATCACAATGTCGACGTGTTTCAACCTAAAGATAACCAACGTGGGGAAAAGAGCTTCAGAACAGCCAAAAGAGGGGAAACTAACACCACCATCATTGTCATTATCATCATCATCATTATCATCACCATCCTTTTCATCATTATCATCATCATCATCACCATCATGATCATCATCATCAACATCACCATCAACATCATCATCATCAACATCATCATCATTATCACCATCATGATCATCATTATCATCCTTATCATCATTATCATCATCACCATCATCATCATCATTATGATCCTTATCATTATCATCATTATCATCATCACCTTCATTATCATCATCAACATTATCATCATCAACATCATTATCATCATCATCATTATCATTATCATCATTACCATCATTACTTTGGGAGGCAGAGCCTTCAGCTTTCAGGCTCCTCTCCTGTGGAACCAGCTCCCAATTCAGATCAGGGAGACAGACACCCTCTCTACTTTTAAGATTAGGCTTAAAACTTTCCTTTTTGCTAAAGCTTATAATTAGGGCTGGATCAGGTGACCCTGAACCATCCCTTAGTTATGCTGCTATAGACGTAGACTGCTGGGGGGTTCCCATGATGCACTGTTTCTTTCTCTTTTTGCTCTGTATGCACCACTCTGCATTTAATCATTAGTGATCGATCTCTGCTCCCCTCCACAGCATGTCTTTTTCCTGATTCTCTCCCTCAGCCCCAACCAGTCCCAGCAGAAGACTGCCCCTCCCTGAGCCTGGTTCTGCTGGAGGTTTCTTCCTGTTAAAAGGGAGTTTTTCCTTCCCACTGTCGCCAAGTGCTTGCTCACAGGGGGTTGTTTTGACCGTTGGGGTTTTTACGTAATTATTGTATGGCCTTGCCTTACAATATAAAGCGCCTTGGGGCAACTGTTTGTTGTGATTTGGCGCTATATAAATAAAATGATTTGATTTGATTATCGCCATCACTATCATTATCATCATCACCATCATTATCATCATAACCATCATCATTACCATTATCACCATCATTATCTTCATTATCATCACCACCATCCTCACTATCATCATCATTATCATCATCACTACCATTATCAACATCACTATCATTATCGTCATCATCATCACCATCATTATCATCACCACCATCATCACTATTATCACCATCACCATCATTATCATCATTATCATCATCACTACCATTATCACCATCACTATCATTACATCATTATCACCATCACTATCATTACATCATTATCATCATCACTACCATTATTGCCAGCACTGTCATTATCATCATGATCATCATCACCATCATTATCATCCTTATCATCCTTATCATCATCACTACCATTATCACCATCACTATCATTACATCATTATCATCATCACTACCATTATTAAGCTAATTCATGCATTTATTTCCTCTAGGCTGGACTATTGTAATTCATTATTATCAGGTTGTCCTTGGGGCAACTGTTTGTTGCGATTTGGCGCTATATAAAAAAATTGATTGATTGATTGATTATTGCCAGCACTGTCATTATCATCATGATCATCATCACCATCATTATCATCATTATCGTGATCATAAGGTGCATACATTGCACGATAAAAACAATATAAACACACCACATAAAAAAATCTAAACATGACACAACAAACAACAGTATAACAAACACCCTCTGCCCCCACTTTTGCACATATCCCATAACCATGGAGCCATCACACACTTCCTGCCACCTTATGCCGTCTTATTTACAAGTTTGATAGATGTAAGCACAAATTACGTTTTTAAATGGTTCAATTTTCATTGAGGAATTCTATATCACCTACCAGAAGGTCAAAGTTCATATTCTTTATAGATGATATATGAGGAGTTGGTCAGGATCTTCTCAGCTCGCTTGAGAACAGCCTGGTCATATAAAGACTGCAGGTCCTGGTTCTCCTTCTGTCCCAACACCTTCGTATCAGAGTGGATCTGACGACTTTAGTTGCACAGTGAGGTTACCAAACCACACTAATGTTCTAACCTTATCAAGCTCTCCAGGACAGCCTGGTAGAATATAAACATGATTCTTTGGTCCACACCAAAACTGTGAGTCTGCGTAAAAAAAATAGTTTCTGCTGAATTTGAGAGCGCTAACTGAAAAGTTAACTTTTATAACACTAAACCAATAAACTCCTAAAAAAATTTGCATAAGTTACAGGTAACTGCTAACTTTCAGTGTTGACTTGGCACACTGTCAGCGACTTTTAGCACTTATTAAAACAATTATTAAAACAATGAAAATTACTGACTCAAAATATTATAACAATGAATATTACTGACTCAAATGATTATTAAAACAACAAATATTACTGACTCAAATGATTATTAAAACAACTAATATTACTGACTCAAATGATTATTAAAACAACTAATATTACTGACTCAAATGATTATTAAAACAATGATTTTCATTAACTGAAATGATTATTAAAACAAGAAATATTACTGACTGAAATGATTATTAAAACAAGTATTACTGACTCAAATGATTATTAAAACAACTAATATTACTGACTCAAATGATTATTAAAACAATGATTTTTATTAACTGAAATGATTATTAAAACAAGAAATATTACTGACTGAAATGATTATTAAAACAAGTATTACTGACTCAAATGATTATTAAAACAAGTATTACGAACTCAAATGATTATTAAAACAATGATTTTTGCTTACTCAAATGATGATTAAAACATCAAATATTACTGACTCAAATAATTATTAAAACAATGATTTTTACTTACTCAAATGATGATTAAAAAAACAAATATTACTGACTCAAATGATTATTAAAACAATGATTTTTACTGACTCAAATGATGATTAAAACATCAAATATTACTGACTCAAATAATTATTAAAACAATGATTTTTACTTACTCAAATGATCATTAAAAAAACAAATATTACGAACTCAAATGATTATTAAAACAATGATTTTTACTTACTCAAATGATTATTAAAACAACAAATATTACTGACTCAAATAATTATTAAAACAGTGATTATTTCTGACTCAAATGATTATTAAAACACTGATTTTTTTCTGACTCAAATGATTATTAAAACCGTGACTATTTCTGACTCAAATGATTATTAAAACACTGATTATTTCTGACTCAAATGATTTTTAAAATAACGAATATTTCTGACTCAAATGATTATTAAAACACTGATTATTTCTGACTCAAATGATTTTTAAAATAATGAATATTTCTGACTCAAATGATTATTAAAACACTGATTATTTCTGACTCAAATGATTATTAAAATAATGATTTTTACTTACTCAAATGATTATTAAAATAGCGAATATTTCTCACTCAAATGATTATTAAAACACAGATTATTTCTGACTCAAATGATTAAAATAACGAATATTTCTCACTCAAATGATTATTAAAACACTGATTATTTCTGACTCAAATGATTATTAAAATAACAAATATTTCTGACTCAATGATTATTAAAACACTGATTATTTCTGACTCAAATGATTTTTAAAATAACGAATATTTCTGACTCAAATGATTATTAAAACACTGATTATTTCTGACTCAAATGATTATTAAAATAACGAATATTTCTGACTCAAATGATTATTAAAACACTGATTATTTCTGACTCAAATGATTTTTAAAATAACGAATATTTCTGACTCAAATGAGTATTAAAACACTGATTATTTCTGACTCAAATGATTATTAAAATAACGAATATTTCTGACTCAAATGATTATTAAAACACTGATTATTTCTGACTCAAATGATTTTTAAAATAACGAATATTTCTGACTCAAATGATTATTAAAACACTGATTATTTCTGACTCAAATGATTATTAAAATAACGAATATTTCTGACTCAAATGATTATTAAAACACTGATTATTTCTGACTCAAATGATTATTAAAATAAATATTTCTGACTCAAATGATTATTAAAACACTGATTATTTCTGACTCAAATGATTTTTAAAACAACAAATATTTCTGACTCAAATGATTTTTAAAATAATGAATATTTGACTCAAATAATTATTAAAACACTGATTATTTCTGACTGAAATGAATTTTAAAATAACAGATATTTCTGACTCAAATAAATAATGAATATTTCTGACTCAAATGATTTTTAAAATAATGAATATTTCTGACTCAAATAATTATTAAAACACTGATTATTTCTGACTGAAATGAATTTTAAAATAACATATTTCTGACTCAAATAAATAATGAATATTTCTGACTCAAATGATTTCATTAATGATCAGGTGTTTATGTTCAGGGGAGAAGCTCATCAGCAAACCCACCTGCTGGTTGTAAGTAAAACCTCTACTGTCTTGGCCCTCGTCCCCTGCCGTCCGAGTGGTTGGACCGTGTCTCACTTTAAATAGGATGGATTAATGCAGAGGACAGATTTTGTTGTATGTTTGTAAATGTTCACTGGCAACAAAGACTCTGTTCTTTTGAACACGTCACCATTTGTCTCAGTAGATATATTTCTAAAAGTGTTGCTGACATGAACTTTTCACCAGATGTCGGTACCAACCCAAATAATCTACATATACAAAGAAATAAAAACCAATAAGTCCAGAAATTATGTCTAATAAAATGGAATTACATGGAGAAAAAGCACTGAACACTTTTATACTTGGTACAAAAGCTTTTGTTGGTAATGAAGCTTCAAGGTGGCTCATGTGTGGAGAAACTAGTCACATGCATTGATCAGGTGTGATTTTGGTCCATTCTTCCACACAAACAGTCTTCAGATTTTGAAGGTTCTGTGGACCTCTTCTATGAACTCTGACCTTTAGTTCTTTCCATTGATTTTCTATTGGATTCAGGTCAGCTGATTGGCTGGACCATTCGAGCAGCTTTATTTTCAATCCTCATCTGTGTGTTTGGGGTCATTGTCTCGCTGAAATGTCCACCCTCGTTTCATCTTCATCATCCTGGTAGATTTTTATCAAAAATGTCTCTGTACATTTTTCTGGTCATCCTTCCTTCAGTTATCTGAAGTTTGTCGTCTGCTGACAATCAGCCCCACACCGTGATGTTCCACCTGTTGCTGTGGTGTTTTTGAGCTGAAGTTCAGTGACATTTATGGTGTGTACGATGGCATCCACAGAGTTCAATTCTGGTCTTATCTGTCCAGACTGTCGTCTCTCAGTATTTCACAGGTTTGTCTAAATGTTGTGCAGCAAACTTTAAACGAGCTTCAGCATATGTTTTCTTCATCAGTGGAGTCTTGTGTGGTGAGCGTGCTCACAGGTCGTTACTTATTGTTTTCTTTGAAACAGTTGTTCAGTTGCTCTCCACAAGTGGTCCTTGGCTCTTGGACAACTCTTCTGATAATTTGTGGCTAGTTTATAGTGAAATGATCTTCTTTCCACTTTCAGATTATGGCCCAACACTGCTCACTGGAACATTATCTATCTCTCTCTCTCTCTCTCTCTCTCTCTCTCTCTCTCTCTCTCTCTACTTCTTCTTCTTTGTCTTTCGGCTGTTCCCGTTAGGGGTCGCCACAGCAGATCAATCGTTTCCATCTCACCCTGTCCTCTGTATCTTCCTCTGTCACACCAACCACCTGCATGTCCTCTCTCAGAACATCCATGAACCTCCTCTTTGGTCTCAATCTTCTCCTCCTGCCTGGTGGCTCCATCCTCAGCATCCTTCTCCCTATATACCCTGAGTCCCTCCTCTGCACATGTCCAAACCATCTCAATCTCGCCTCTCTGACTTTGTCTCCAAACCGTCCCACCTGAGCTGTCCCTCTGATATGTTCATTCCTAATCTTGTCCATTCTTGTCACTCCCAAAGAGAATCTCAACATCTCCAGCTCTGCCTCCTGTCTTTTTGTTAGTGCCACTGTCTCTAAACCGTCCAACATAGCTGGTCTCACTACTGTTTTGTAAACTTTCCCCTTCACTCTTGCTGATATTCTTCGGTCACAAATCACTCCTGCCACCTTTCTCCACCCACTCCACCCTGCCTGCACTCTCTTCTTCACCTCTCTACCACACTCTCCATTACTTTGAACAGTTGACCCCAAATATTTAAATTCATCTACTTTCACCACTTCTACTCCTTGTAACTGCACTATTCCACTGGGCTCCCTCTCATTCACACACATGTACTCAGTCTTGCTTCTACTGACTTTCATTCTCCTTCTCTCCAAAGCATATCTCCACTTCTCCAGACTAGACTCAACTTGCTCTCTACTCTCACTACAGATCACAATGTCATCTGCAAACATCATAGTCCATGGGGACTCCTGTCTGATCTCATCTGTCAACCTGTCCATCACCACTGCAAACAAGAAAGGACTCCGAGCTGATCCTTGGTGTAATCCCACCTCCACCTTGAATGAGTCTGTCATTCCGACTGCGCATCTCACCGCTGTCACACTATTCTTGTACATGTCCTGCACTACCCTAACGTACTTCTCTGCCACTCCAGACTTCCTCATACAATGCCACAACTCTTCTCTTGGCACCCTATCATAAGCTTTTTCTAAGTCCACAAACACACAATGTAACTCTTTCTGTCCTTCTCTGTACTTTTCCAACAGTATTCTCAGAGCAAACATTGCATCTGTAGTGCTCTTTCTCGGCATGAAACGATATTGCTGCTCAGAGATCTTCACCTGTTTTCTAAGCCTAGCTTCTACTACTCTTTCCCATAACTTCACGCTGTGGCTGATCAACTTTATGCCTCTGTAGTTACTGCAGCTCTGCACATCACCCTTGTTCTTGAAAATAGGAACCAGCACACTTCGTCTCCACTCCTCAGGCATCCTCTCACTTTCCAAGATTTTATTAAACAATCTGGTTAGAACCTCTACTGCCATCTCTCCTAGACATTTCCATGCCTCCATTGGAATGTCATCTGGACCAACTGCCTTTCCACTCTTCATCCTCTTCATAGCAGCCCTCACGTCTTCCTTGCTAATCTCTTGTACTTCCTGATTTACTCTCACCACATCATCCAGCCTTTTCTCTCGCTAAATTTCTTTATTCATCAACTCTTCAAAATATTCCCTCCACCTTCTCAGCACACACTCCTCACTTGTCAGCACATTACCATGTGCATCTTTTACCACCCTAACCTGCTGCACATCCTTTCCAGCTCTGTCCCTTTGTCTGGCCAATCGGTACAAGTCCTTTTCTCCTTCCTTACTATTCAACTTCTTGTACAGCTCGCAATATGCGTTTTCCTTTGCTTTTGCCACTTCTCTTCTCGCCTTACGCCGCATCTCCTTGTACTCCTGTCTACTTTCTTCATCTCTCTGACTATCCCAAAACTTTTTCGCCAACCTCTTTCTCCTTATGCTTTCCTGGACCTCTTCATTCCACCACCAAGTTTCCTTGTCTTCCTTCCACTGTCCAGATGTCATACCCAGTACTGCCCTAGCTGTCTCCCTCACCACATCTGCAGTACTTTTCCAGTTGTCCAAAATTGCTTCCCCTCCAACTAGTGCTTCTCTCACCTGCTCGCTAAATTTCACACAACAGTCTTCCTCCTTCAGCTTCCACCATCTGATCCTTTGTTGAGCTCTCACTCTCTTCTTCTTTACCTCTAAAGTCATCCTACAAACAACCATCCTATGCTGTCTAGTGACACTCTCTCCTGCTACCACCTTACAGTCTGATTTCTTTTAGCTTGCATCTCCTATAAAGAATGTAGTCCACCTGTGTGCACCTTCCTCCACTCTTATATGTTACCCTGTGCTCCTCCCTTTTCTTAAAGTAGGTATTCACCACAGCCATTTCCATCCTTTTTGCAAAATCAACTACCGTCTGTCCTTCCCCATTCCTATCATTGATACCATATCTACCCATTACTTCCTCATCACCTCTGTTCCCTTCACCAACATGCCCATTGACGTCTGCTCCTATCACCACTCTTTCATGCTTGGGCACACTCTCCACCACCTCATCTAACACACTCCAGAAATCTTCTTTCTCCTTCATCTCACAACCTACCTGTGGGGCATATGCACTGATGATATTCATCATCACCCCTTCAATTTCCGACTTCACACTCATCACCCTGTCAGACACTCGCTTAACCTCCAACACACTTGTGTATATATATATGTATATATATATATATATATATATATACAACCCCTGGCAAAAATTATGGAATCACCGGCCTCGGAGGATGTTCATTCAGTTGTTTAATTTTGTAGAAAAAAAGCAGATCACAGACATGACACAAAACTAAAGTCATTTCAAATGGCAACTTTCTGGCTTTAAGAAACACTATAAGAAATCAGGAAAAAAAATTGTGGCAGTCAGTAACGGTTACTTTTTTAGACCAAGCAGAGGGAAAAAAATGTGGAATCATGAAAAACAAAAGAACGCTCCAACACATCACTAGTATTTTGTTGCACCACCTCTGGCTTTTATAACAGCTTGCAGTCTCTGAGGCATGGACTTAATGAGTGACAAACAGTACTCTTCATCAATCTGGCTCCAACTTTCTCTGATTGCTGTTGCCAGCTCAGCTTTGCAGGTTGGAGCCTTGTTATGGACCATTTTCGTCAACTTCAATTGGATTAAGATCCGGACTATTTGCAGGTTATGACACTGACCCTATGTGTCTTTTTGCAAGGAATGTTTTCACAGTTTTTGCCCTATGGCAAGATGCATTATCATCTTGAAAAATGATTTCATCATCCCCAAACATCCTTTCAATTGATGGGATAAGAAAAGTGTCCAAAATATCAATGTAAACTTGTGCATGTATTGATGATGTAATGACAGCCATCTCCCCAGTGCCTTTACCTGACATGCAGCCCCATATCATCAATGACTGTGGAAATTTACATGTTCTCTTCAGGCAGTCATCTTTATAAATCTCATTGGAACAGCACCAAACAAAAGTTCCAGCATCATCACCTTGCCCAATGCAGATTCGAGATTCATCACTGAGTATGACTTTCATCCAGTCATCCACAGTCCATGATTGCTTTTCTTTAGCCCATTGTAACCTTGTTTTTTTTCTGTTTAGGTGTTAATGATGGCTTTCGTTTAGCTTTTCTGTATGTAAATCCCATTTCCTTTAGGCGGTTTCTTACAGTTCGGTCACAGACGTTGACTCCAGTTTCCTCCCATTTGTTCCTCATTTGTTTTGTTGTGCATTTTCGATTTTTGAGACATATTGCTTTAAGTTTTCTGTCTTGACGCTTTGATGTCTTCCTTGGTCTACCAGTATGTTTGCCTTTAACAACCTTCCCATGTTTGTATTTGGTCCACAGTTTAGACACAGCTGACTGTGAACAACCAACATCTTTTGCAACATTGCGTGATGATTTACCCTCTTTTAAGAGTTTGATAATCCTCTCCTTTGTTTCAATTGACATCTCTCATGTTGGAGCCATGATTCATGTCAGTCCACTTGGTGCAACAGCTCTCCAAGGTGTGATCACTCCTTTTTAGATGCAGACTAACGAACAGATCTGATTTGATGCAGGTGTTAGTTTTGGGGATGAAAATTTACAGGGTGATTCCATCATTTATTCCTCAGAATTGAGTGAGTCCATATTTTTTCCCTCTGCTTGGTCTAAAAAAGTAACTGTTACTGACTGCCACAATTTTTTTTTTCCTGATTTCTTATAGTGTTTCTTAAAGCCAGAAAGTTGCCATTTGAAATGACTTTAGTTTTGTGTCATGTCTGTGATCTGCTTTTTTTCTACAAAATTAAACAACTGAATGAACATCCTCCGAGCCCGGTGATTCCATAATTATTGCCAGGGGTTGTGTATACGTGGTCTATTAGATAATAAACTGACCCTTTTATTTATTTTTTTAAATATATGGATTTGAATGACGTGCGATTACACCAATCATGCTTGAATCCTCGTGCGCATGCGTGAGTTTTTTCACGCGTGTCGGTGACGTCATTTCCCTGTGGGCAGGCCTTGAGTGAGATGTGGTCCTGCCCTCTCGGCTGAATTCCTTTGTTTCACACGCTGCTCGAGACGGCGCGCGTTTGCTTTATCAACATTTTTTCCCGGACCTGTGACGAATATCCGAGTGACACTATTCGAGAAATGAAGCTGGTTTTCGGTGACAGTTTAACGGCTGATGAGAGATTATGGGGTTGTTTCTGTCCGCTGTAAGGACTTCCCACAGAGCGGGACGTCGTGCAGCGCTTTTCCAGGCACCGTCGTCGGCCTGTTTCGACCTGAAACATCCTAATTTAAGGCTTAATTCCCCCAGGACATCGTGAGAGAACAGAGAGATTCAGAAGAGCCGGCATGAGGACTTTATGCGGACATTCCACTGTTTAAGGACATTTTTAATTGAAAGACGTGCGCGCAAATTCGCCGAGTCATTTCCGTGACGATTCGACAATCTGTGTGCGCAGCGACAGGAAATAACACCTCCGTGGTTGAAAAACCATTTGCAAAAATTCAGGCGGCTTTTGATGGCTTTCAACAAGT